>NW_016827546.1:724669-737596 GCF_001698545.2 Rhinopithecus bieti
TTCTAATTCTAAATTGTTTTCATCAGCTGTTTACAATTTCTGGGATTTCTGGGATATTCTAGAGGAGGATTGCTCACCTTTAGTTTCCTTTCTTTTTTTTTTTTTTTTTTTTGAGACAAGATCTCACTGTTGCCCAGGCTGGAGTGTGGTGGTGGTGTTCCCAGGCCAAACTAAGTGTTGGGCTGCTGTTTCTTGTGGCCCGATAGTGAGATGCGGATGAACTCAGGATGAAGAGAGTTTTTATTTTTGCATTCTTTTACAACTGTTACAGGGAGAAGGCTTGGAAATCATCGCCAGACCAACTCCAAATTACAAAGTTTTCCAGAGCTTATATACTTTCTAAGTTATATGTCTACGTGTAAGTGTACATTCATCTAAGACATAATTAACTTCTTTTAATCTATAACTAAAGTCTGAGTCCTGAAGACCTTCCTCTGGAGCCTAAGTAAATTTACTTAATCTGAATAGGTCCAGGTGCTGGAATGATTACCCTTATCTTGTCTCCTGCTAAATCATGGAGGTTTGGTGAGTTCCTTCCGACCCCCCCAATAAGCTTGTTTGTGGAACCCCGGGGGGTTTCTTCAGACTCACAATAAAATTTGTTTAATCCTAAATGAGTCCTGTTAAGAATTCCTTCATTATTTTGTCATGCTTTCAGACCCAGGAAAGGCCTAGGCAAAACTCCTGGTGGGCTTTTCTTACACTGGCTTTTCATATTGAACTTATCCACTCAGTCGGTACTGACACAGTTGTTACGGAGGCCTGCATGAGACCTTGCCTGCCACAGTGTGATCTTGGTTTGCCGCAACCTCTGACTCCTGGGTTGAAGTGATTCTCATGCCTCAGCCTCCCTAGTAGCTGGCACTATAGGCACACACCACCACTAACCACACCTGGCTAACTTTTGCATTTTTTGTGGAGATAGGGTTTTGCCATGTTGCCCAGGCTAGTCTCAAACTCCATGGCTCAAGCAATCTGCCCACCTTGGCCTCCCAAAGTGCTGGGATTACAGGCATGAGCCACTGCCCCCAGCCCTCCTTTAGTTTCAATAGACTAGCTTTCTCCCAAACATTTGACAGAATCAGGTTTTTTAGCATGTTATACTGTGGCGCGTAGGCTACTTGTAAAAAGGAATATAACACGGGCTTAGGGACACTAATGTCATACACTTTATTAAACCATGAAACAATATTCCCTTCAGGACTGAACTACCTCAGAAGTTGGGGTGAGCATTTAATTATCCCTTAGTTTCTGTCTCTGTAGCACATAGACATCCTATATTATTATCTGCTGCATATCCTAAGTGTAATAATAGTAGCCCATGAGTTTTAAGCATTTATGTGCCAGGCACTGCCAAACTGGGCTGCCAATTGCCATAGCTCCTGCCACCATTAGGAGGCCACCTATCAAATCAGAAAGATTTGGCAGAATTGCCAGAACCCTACTCCTTCTGTTACAAGCCACACCAGCAAAAAGTATGCCTTGAATCTTGCTTCTTCCCTTGTTACCTCTTTCCCGAATTCATCTTATGTAAGTGCATTGGGTTGGTACCTTCTAAACCACATCTGCAAATCTAACTGCAGGGAATTTGCAATGCAATTTTCTCTCTCTGGCCTCTCCACTATAGAAAAGCACATTAGAAGGAAATTGGGTTAGAATTTGAGTGATCCAAGCCCCAGCATTCACCATATCTTTTCCTCCAAATCTCCAACAAATATGTTGGCAGAAAAAGTTGTTATGTGTTATGCTTTGTGGTATGTTTCCTTTTTTATTGAGTAACCCAGAAAACCTTTGTGAATTCCTCCTCATTTCCCATCTCCATATCCACTAACATCACCACTGTAGTGTAAACCACCATCATTTCTTGCCTGGAAAATTACAACAGACCAGGAGCCACCATTGCTCTTACTAGAATCCCTTCTCTACTCTGAAGCCAGAGTTATTTTTATTTTATTTTATTTTATTTTATTTTATTTGAAGCTGGGTCTCACTCAACCCCCCAAGCTGGAGTGAAGTGGCAGGCAGAATCATGGCTTACTGCAGCCTCAAACTCCTAGGCTCAAGCAGTACTCATGCCTCAGCCTCCCGAGTATCTGAGACTATAGGCACACACCACCATGCCCGGCTTATTTTTGCATTTTTTGCTAGAGATGGGGTTTCACCATGTTGCTTAGGCTGGTCTCAAACTCCAGGGCTCAAGCTGTCAGCCCACGTCAGCCTCCCAAGATGCTGGGATTACAGATAATAAGCCACCATACCTGGCCCAGAGTGATTTTTTCTTAACCCAAATCTGATCATGAACATCCTCCACAGTTTCCCATTGCTCTTAGCATAAAGACTAAACTACTTACATGGTTTTCAACGTTCCATGTGATCTGACATCCAACCAGCTTCATCCTGTGTCAACTTGCCCCTTCCTCCTTTCCCTTTCTCCACATTGATCTGCTTCCAGGACTTTGTTCCTTCCTGGCATGGGGCACTTGGACAAACTTTTCCCACTCTCTGCTGGAATATGCTGTTTCTTTCTCTTCATTTAGTTAATGCAGACTTCCTTCAGTGCTCCTTCAGTCATCTGTTCCTCAGGGAAGTCCTCCTTGATGTTCACAATCAGGTCAACTCAGCCTATCATTGCTCTGGTTGAAACTAAGTTGTGTGTTTTTTTGGAGCAGTGTGGAGGAGTTGTTTGTTTTGGTAGCACCTATCACCATTGAAATTATGTTTATTTTTTGTGATTTTCTGATTAATTTCTGTCTTCTAGCTGGATTGTAGGCTCCACAAGTCGAAGATCATGTATATGTTTAGTCTTCTGCCAACCTAAATA
Organism: Rhinopithecus bieti; assembly: GCF_001698545.2. Lineage (NCBI taxonomy): Eukaryota > Metazoa > Chordata > Mammalia > Primates > Cercopithecidae > Rhinopithecus > Rhinopithecus bieti. Next base: position 727,491 of record NW_016827546.1, read on the forward strand.
AAAAACAGAGAGAGGCTCTCTAAAAGAAAATGATATTTATTCGTGGACAGGGCATTCCAGTGGGACTATGTGTGCCATAGTCACTTATGTGTGTATTCACGGAGGTAAAGGCTTTTAAGGGAAAAGTGAAGAGAATTACATTGTTTTTGAGATAATTATCCTTGGCTTCAAGGATCAATAACAAAGGTGGCGCCAGTTGAGGTTGGACAGGCAGTTGCTGGGTAGACGCCCTTGCAGAGGTATTTTTTTGTGCAAGATTGTGGTTTCTGCAGAGTCTTTGGGGATAGTTCTGGGTATCAAGCATACAAGCCTGGGAACTCTCCCTTCATGGCTTTCCCCACCTCTATTTGTCAGAGTTTTTAACACAAATTACTCCATTTTGATTCTGACAACTTTCACACTCTCAGTGCCTGTCTCAATCCCTAGCACCTAGTAAGCATTCAAATATTTGTTGAATAAACAGAATCCCAAAGAAAAAACTTGAATGGTGGCTGGAGCTGGGGAGGTGGGAGGTGGATGCCCACCCCAGGCCCAGTGAGCAGAGATGTTATTGGAGATAACATGCTCGTGCTAAGGTCATAGAGATGATTTTGTAGCAACTTGACAACAGAAAGATGCTGCCTCCTTTAAAGTTGCTATTTTGCCAAGGTCATAAGTTAACTGATTTTTATTTTATCCCTTTCCTCTTCAATATATTTCCCTATTCCTTAAAATGTCCACATCAACTCTGCCAAATGTATCAAAAGAAATGGCAGAAGTAGGCTTAGTTTGGCTGCCTCCATCCTGCCATAGCCGGGTTCACATAGACCTTTCCCATTTACAGAAATGAAAACTAGGAATCCTCCATGTCTGTGTATAGTGTTACCTTTACTTGAAGTAAATTCTTCACCTTTGTGTTAGCCTCTTCTCAACTCCACAACACTGTGGAGTGTGATATTCCCGTTGCTGTGGAGTAGTAGGGAATTGTGTGTAAGTCATTTCACGATAACTCTTGAGAGTATTTCACGAAGGTGAAAATTGTGTTTTCACATTATGTTGTAGTATCTCATGTGACTTAAGATGCCTCATATTATATTTATTATGTATTTATTTGGGTGCCCATTTTATATTTCTTTCTAAATTATAAGCTCTTTTTCTTATTCTTCTTGGGTGTCCTCTCTTCACATAGCACATAAAAGACATTCCATATATTGCTGGTTAAACAACACTGTGGAGATATGAAAAGGCTAGCACAAAGGCGAAAAGCTTTCTTCAACCTGTGGTTTCATCAAAACAAAGTGCCCTGTTCCCTGATGCTTATTTCTTACACACAATTCCCTACTGATCCACAGCAGTTGGAATATCACACTCAGATGAAATTAGCACTTCAGGGAGGAAACTGTGACTATCTTGCTCTTACTCTTACAGACTGTTAAGATAATAAACTGAATTCCTGGAACCGAAAATAAACTTGTCTATGAAGAGTATATGCTTAGAATTAGACATATCAATACCTATAGAATCCTTTTTTTTTTTCCTTCCTTAAAGTGAGTGCAACTTGCTGGGACTATGAGATGGGGAAGAAAGTCTGATGATTCCAAAAGAATGATCTTTCAGTGTTTGCTTTACCCCAGTATTTCTTGCAAAAGCAACTGTACAAAATAACATCAACAGAATAGCAAAAACAAAAAATAATAGAAGTTAGACAAGCGTGGTGGCACATACCTGTAGTCCCAACTACTTGGGAGTCTGAGGTAGGAGGAGCACTTGAGTCTAGAAGCTCAAGGCTATAGTGGGCTATGATCATGCCTGTAAAAAGTCACAACACACAAACCTGGGCATTATAAAAAGACCCTGTCTCTAAAGTAATATTAATAATAATAGTAATAGATGTTAAAGAAAATGAATAAAATTGCCTATAATGCTACCTAAAAACAACAGCTGTTTTATTGTTCAATGTTTCCTTGTAATATTTTTTTCATGTAGTTGTATTTTAGGGTAAATACACACTTAAGTTATATTTTGATTTGATATTCTATATGTTTTCCTAATTGTTATGTCATGATTATCAATAAAATATTATATATTCATTCAAATGATCATTATGAAGACTATAAAAAGCCCTGAAAAATATGTATAATATCAATTTAACTTGTACCATAACAGAAATAACTGGTTTGAATACCAAAAAAACTAGGTTTAAGTACTACTTTTTCAATTTAGTAGTTCTTTCATCTTGGGCAAGTAATTTAACCCTTCTTAATTTTGCCTCTTTATTTTAAAATGAACTTCCTAATAGCTGCCTCGTCGTTTATTACAGGGATTGAAAGCAATAACGTAATCAGCTGAGACAGGTCCTTAAGGAAAGGAAGATACTTATAAAAATTTATTTTTTAGTAATTTCATTTTTAATAAACCTTCCTTTCACAAGGAAACCTAATTGATCTCTCTTTCAATCATGTTATAATGAAGTATCTATTTGCCCACTAGTTCCTTCTTAGGGAAATTTCTAGAGTGGATTTACTGGGTTAAAAGATGTGCCATGAATATGGCTCTGAAAATTGCTTTCCTCAAGCCGGTGCTAGCTGGTGTTGCTGTGGCGATGCTGGAGCCTGTCGCTCTCACCTCATCCTCTCCCACATTATAGAGCCACATTTCTAAGGGAAGTGGACAGTAAGTATACATTGAACAAATAAGAGTCAGAAAGACTGCTTGTTTATCCAGTAAGCTGAACCATGTATCCCTTGAATAGGATGGTACCTGGGCAACCTCTTCCCAACTAAGAGAAATAGAAAATCATAATAGCTCAATGGAATGAGGGAGCCTGAGCTCTGGGAGGCTGAACATTCTTCACTGGATTGACCATTTGTGTTTAGCCGAAGGCTAGCTAGTGTGTGCTTGAACCACAAGCAATTGTCACTTTAAGGAGCTTGAAACCAGGGGAGTACCTCACGTGGGTACTCTTCTTACTGGAGGAAGCAGACCAAAAAGACCTCAACTTTACAAGTTCTGTCCTGATCACTCCTAGAAACTCAATCTGTCATGGTGGGCATTCACTTGTCAGTGACTGCTCTAAGCATGAGTGGGCTTATGCCCCAATTCTGGACAACAAGACAGGAAGATAGCTCTGCTCAGGGCTTTGGAATAACTTGTGTCCTGAATAACATGAACTCAGAACAATGTTGGTATGAAACAACTTACATAACACCAGCATTATGTTGTAGTACCTCATGTGACTTAAGATGCCTCATATGATATTTATTATATATTTATTTGGGTAAACAATTATATACTTATTTATATTAGGGAATATAAACGTGGGAATTTATATTCCCTTCTGAATTGTAAGCTCTTTTTCTTATCCTTCTTGGATGTCCTCCATTCACATAGCACACAAAAGACATTCCATAAACTGTTGGTTAAACAAATACGTAAATACGTTTTGTTCAAAAATTACAATCTAGGCCAGGTGCAGTGGAGTGGCTCACACCTGTAATCCCAGCACTTTAGAAGGCCAAAGCAGGAGGACTGCTTGAGTCCAGGAGTTTCAGATTAGACTAGGCAACATAGCAAGAGCCTTTTCTCAATGAAACAATAACCACAACAAAACACTATAATCTAAATTCACTTAACAAGGTAGTGGAATTATATTTTAATTGTCTGCTAGGATACTTTAGCTCCAAATAAGAGAAATTCAATTAAAGATCACTTAAACAAGATGTACTATCACACAGCAAAAAGTCTGGAGATATGGTGACTTCGACCTGGGTTCATTCAGTAGTTCAAACATGTCAGCAAAACACTCAGGTTCTTTCTGTATCTCTGCTTTGCCAAGTTTACCATGAGGATTTCCTCCTCAGTCTGGATGTACATAGCAGTTATCAATATCATGTCCAGAAATACTCATGTCCAGAGGCAGAAAAGAATATACCTTCCTTGAGCACATTCTATAAGTATGAAAACCTCTCCCAGAAGCCCCCAGCTGAGTTACCTTTGTGTATCATTGGTCAGAAATGGTGCCCATGCCCATCCATACTGAAAGCAGTCATTAGACAAGACAAAATTTCTGCCATGACTGATTTAGACCATAGGGTTCATACCTGAAAAACAAAACAAAAAACTGGAGTTTCAATTAGTAAATGTAGAAGGAAGGCAGGTGTGCAGCATAAACCACACAGTTTGCACAGACACTTCACGCCACTCTTATGAGTTAAGGAACTGTGGGAACCTTCCCAACATCTAGGTTCCCAGAGGCCAGTCAAGGGCCAGCCTTAAGGCCTTTCTAAGGAAGCAGTCTTAGGCCTGCCATTCATTTTTTTTCTGCACATTTCTACATTTGAAGTGTGGCTTGTCCACAAGCCAAGCCCCGTGAGCCCCACTGAAGAAGGAAAGGACTTCATTCTTTCCTTCTCAAGAGCAGGCTGAGCAAGTGCATTTTCAAGTATTTCTTCACGGTCTTGGCTGTGTATTCTTGGCAAGACCCACATGGCTTCTTTTAGGAAATGAAATGACGTTTCATTAGGAAATGCAGATTCGAATGAGGGAACTGGTGTGGAAACCTTTCCAGGGCTGCTCAAAGGGTGCTAAGCCGTGTCAGTGAGGCCTCAACCCATTGTGACTGATACAGCAAGGGGGAAATGGGAAATGGATATCTCACGAATGCAGCCAAGAGTGTTGCTATATCTCCTTTTAATCTTAAATAGAAAGTAAAACGTGTGGGAAGACAGGTGTCAAAGCAGTCCTTCCTGCCCTTTCCAACTCTCTAATTCCCATGTGTGACATTCCTGCCCTTCCCTCACATAAGCTTAGAACATTTGTTCTGAATCTTCCCTTCTCCTGCTGGTCTATTCCCATTTTCTATCAATTTTTCATACAAGGTGGCTCTCGGGTATGTTGTTTCTTCTTCATATGCCCAGTCACCTCTCCAGGACAATCCCCCAACCTCTGTACAAATATCCATTCTGGTCCTCCTACTTCCACTCCCATCTCACATCTGCTGGGCTCAGAAGTTCCAGGGTGCTCTTCTTCATTTATAATTTTCATCACATAATTCTACTCCTTGAGATATGGCACTTAAAGGCCCTTAGAACATGAGCTAATCTTCACACTACCTCTTCAAACTCATAACTTATTACTTTTAAAAAGGCATTTGGCTCTCTGTAAGGCCTTATTTATTTCCCCTAATGCTAGGTTTTGATGGAAATCCATCAAGATGGTGTCATACTCATCCCTGCCTTTTTACCTCCTAAAAATGCTGACCATAGTTGAAATGTTAACCTTTCACGTATAATTCAGGGTCACTATTTCTTACATTAATTATTAAAGTAAGATAATGATGACTTCAAGAATTGAGATATTTAAAGTCATTTGTCCTACCACAAACCAACTTCTGATACTTTTTGAGTGCTTATGTATTAAGAAAATAATAAAGATTTACTGAGCCTTTCCCATGTTCTGGGCATGATTCTAAGTGCTTAAGCCTCATTTAATCCTAACAATTTCATGAGGTAATTACCATTATCAACTCAGTTTTAGAGATGAGAAAACTGAGGTGGAAAAGTTAGGAATACCACAAATGTGCATAACAGCATTGTTCGTAACAGCAAAAAAGTGGGAACACCTCAAATGTACATCAAGTGAAGAATGAATAAATACGATTTGGCATATCCATAAAATGGAACATTATGCATAAATACTATTCCATAAAATATAGCCATAAAATGGAATGGAGTACTGATGCATGCTACAACATGGATGAACCTTAAAACTTTGTGCTAAGTGAAAGAAGCCAGATACATAAGACCACATACTGTATGATTTCATTTATAGAAAATGTCCATAATAAATAAATCCATAGGGATAAGTGGAGATTTGTGACTGTGTGGGGCTAAGAATGGGGAAAACTGCATAATGGGTTCAGGGTTTTACTTTGGAATGACAGCAATGTTTAAGAATTAGATAGAGGTGGTCACTGCACAACATTGAATGTTCTAAATCCCACTGAACTGTACACTTTAAAATGGCTAATTTATTTTTTTGTTTTGTTTTGGTTTTTTGTTTTTTTGAGACGGAGTCTCACTCTGTCACCTAGGCTGGAGTGCAGTGGCACTATCTTGACTCACCGCAACCTCCGCCTCCTGGGTTCAAGCGATTCTCCTGCCTCACCCTCCCGAGTAGCTGGGACTACAGGCATGTGCCACCACACCCGGCTAATTTTTGTATTTTTAGTAGAGACAGGGTTTCACCTTGTTGGCCAGGCTGATCTCCAACTCCTGACCTCAGGCAATCCGCCTGCCTTGGCCTCCCAAAGTGCTGGGATTACAGGCATGAGCCACTTGCCCAGCCTAATTTTTAAAATTTTACTTTAACTTATTATTCATTTTTCTTTTGAAAAATTGTAGATTTAGAAGGTACATGTGCAGGTTTATTACATGGATACATCACATGGAGATATGGTGAGGTCTGGGCTTCTAGCATACCCATCACCCAAACAGTGAACTTTGTACCCAACAGGTAATTTTTCAACCCTTGACCCCTTGCCACCCTCTCGCCTTTTGGAATCCCCAGTGTCTATTATATCCACCTTTATGTCCATGTGTACCCATTGTTTAGCTCCCATGTGTAAGCGAGGCCATGCAGTATTTGATTTTCTGTTTTCTGAGTTTGTTCACTTAGGAAAATGGCCTCCAGCTTCATCTGTGTTGCTGCAAAATACATGATTTCATTCTTTTCTTATGGCAGGTTAGTATTCTGTGGTGTATATGTACCAGTACCACATTTTCTTTATCCAATTATTTAATTGATTAAAAGTCATAAGAAAAGGAGAAAGGATTCAACGTTAAAAATGCTGCCAAGAGAATCAGTTCATAAGTGAAAGGAGATTATTTTCTCGAGGAAGGCACTGATGTCCACTTACAGCAGTTTTAGTGGAGGTTGAAGTCAGATTTTTTTTCCTATAAAATAAGAATAAATGTACTCTAGGTGAGGACCAAAGCAGCAACACTTTTGAGGAAATAATATGAACTTTTTGACATTCTTTCTGACTGTTAAGAAGTATTTTGTGTTTAATTTCTTCTTTTTTCCACACAAGATTTTAATTGTTGTCCTAAAAATACATGAAAACATTGAAAATAAGTAAAAGTTTACAACTAGCAGCTTTATTATGTACTCTTGCACAATAAGGATTTCATAAAATTTCATTAGATTACGGCTGTTCTCTGGAAGTTGTGATTAAAAGAATGTCCAACATCATTTTTAAAATATAGTAAAATTCTGCATTGAACCATGTGTAAAAACAAATTCTATCATCTAATAAAATATTAACACACATTTTCCCAAACAGGAAATTATGTTCCAAAATTATAAAATGTGTGTTTTAAAGAGCCAGAAATGACAGAAAATTAGAGTTAGGAAGCAAGGATACATAAGAAGCAGCTCTTATAAATATGTTCGATTTTCTTAATATGTTACAATAAATCATGAACAAAATTAGAAAAAATGGAAATAAAGTAAGCAAAAAGTTTTCAGTAAAGAAATATTTATGGATTGGATGTATTACAATTTTAAAATGGCATTCTTTGGAAAACAATGGGAATCAATTGACTTGGTGTTTGTATTATTTTTTAATTTATAGTTTCACTTTTAAATATTGCAGAACATGTTAATGATTGGTCTTTAAAAATTTTTGTATTTGGTTTCTTAAATTGTAACATCTTATCTGTGTATTTTCATCTAGTTATTTTCTTATGTTTTGAGAAAACTTTATAAACTTGACCTTCACATTTTCATTGGACTTATTTTACTCTCAATCCTGTTTTCTCTATTAAGTACTTTAATGCTTTTTTTGTATCATGTATTCATCTCATTTGTATCATTATACATTTTACCCGGCTACATTTTAGCTCAGTTGTTAATGCCTTAAAATTGTTTAACTTTATTGAATTTATACTTTCTTACTTTGAACTGCTGAAGAGTTTTCAAATAATATATTCTGACACATAATTTAAGAATTAAAAATTTTATGAGGTGTTTTCTTACTCTCAGTCTTTAGAAAGATGTTTCTCTTGAGTTTTTGCTTTTGTTTTCATTTTCAATTTTCTGTTCTATTAGTCCTTATATTGTTTGCTTTTTTTTTTTTTTTTTGAGACGGAGTCTCGCTCTGTCACCCAGGCTGGAGTACAGTGGCGGGATCTCAGCTCACTGCAAGCTCCGCCTCCCGGGTTCACACCATTCTCCTGCCTCAGCCTCCCCGAGTAGCTGGGACTGCAGGCGCCCGCCACCTCGCCCAGCTAGTTTTTTGTATCTTTTAGTAGAGACGGGGTTTCACTGTGTTAGCCAGGATGGTCTCGATCTCCTGACCTCGTGATGCGCCCGTCTCGGCCTCCCAAAGTGCTGGGATTACAGGCTTGAGCCACCGCGCCCGGCCTGTCTCATTTTTTTTATAAGAAATCATGCTTACATATGAATTTCATGTTTTCATCTTACTTATATAAATTTCTGAGATACAGATGTAATTTTGTTACATAGATATATTGTGTAGTGGTAAAGTCAGGGCTTTTAGGGTATCTATTATCAGAACGAAGTACAATTGTACCGATTAATTTCTCATCCTCCACTTAAGTCCCACTCCTCACCTTTCTGAGTCTACTGTCTATCATTCCACACTCTGTGTTCTTGTGTACACATTATTTAGCTTCCACTTATAGGTGAGAACATGTGGTATTTGTTTTCTGTTTCTAAGTTGTTTCACTTAAGATACAACTGAGCTGCCTTAAAAAGACATGATTTGATTCTCTGAGAAATGAATTATCAAATAAGAATTGAATTTCCTTTGGCTCTATTCTCTTTTTGATTGGGTTCTATGATGCACTTCAATAAAACAAAAACACAAGTTAACAGAAGAAGGGCAAGTCTAAAACCTAATTGCAAGTGCTTTTCTCAAATTTGACTGTGTAGAACCTAATGGGATCTCTCCTTATCTATTAAACCCCACCCAGCCCCGGAATGTCTGCTTGACAGTATCTTCTCTGCTTATACAATGGTTAGATTCCAAAAGTGTTTATCAATCTAAAATTATACAATATCAGTAATTGCACATGTTCACGTAGAGTTGATGCATTTAAGTCACTTGTATAGATTTCCTCTTATCTATACCATTTTATAAACTGAAAGTTCTTAAGTATATTTCATACCTTGAAAAATAGAGTAAAAGTAGAATTTTAATATCCAAAATACAAGGTTTCCAAATAATACCTTGTTTTTTGTTGTTGTTGTTGTCATTGTTGTTTTTTATTATACTTTGTGTTGTAGGGTACATGTGCACAATGTGCACGTTTCTTACATATGTGTACATGTGCCATGTTGGTTTTCTGCACCCATCAACTCGTCATTTGCATTAGGTATTTCTCCTAATGCTGTGCCTCCCCCAGTCCCTCCACCCCCTGACAGGCCTCAGTCTGTGATACTCCCCCGCCGTGTCCAGGTGTTCTCATTGTTCAGTTCCCACCTATGAGCGAGAACATGCGGTGCTTGGTTTTCAGTCTTGTCATTGTTTGCTCAGAATGATGGTTTCCAGCTTCATCCATGCCCCTGTAAAGGACATGAACTCATCCTTTTTTATGCTGCATAGTATTCCATGGTGTATATGTGCCACATTTTCTTAATCCAGTCTATCACTGATGAACATTTGGGTTGGTTCCAAGTCTTTGCTATTGTGAATAGTGTCACAATAAACATACGTGTGCATGTGTCTTTATAGTAGCATAATTTATAATCCTTTGGGTATACACCAAGTAATGGGATCGCTGGGTGAAATGGTATTTCTAGTTCTAGATCCTTGAGGAATCGCTACACTGTCTTCCACAATGGTTGAACTAATTTACACTCCCACCAACTGTGTAAAAGCATTCCTACTTCTCCACATCCTCTCCAGCGCCTATTGTTTCCTGACTTTTTAATGATCGCCATTCTAACTGGCATGAGATGGTATTTCATTGTGGTTTTGATTTGCATTTCTCTGATGACCAGTGATGATGAGCATTTTTTCATGTGTCTGTTGGCTGCATAAATGTCTTCTTTTGAAAACTGTCTCTTCATATCCTTTGGCCACTTTTTGATGGGGTTGTTTG
>NW_016827546.1:739526-749702 GCF_001698545.2 Rhinopithecus bieti
AAGTCTCCCATTATTATTGTGTGGGAGTCTAAGTCTCTTTGTAAGTCTCTAAGGACTTGCTTTATGAATCTGGGTGCTCCTGTATTGGGTGCATATATATTTAGGATAGTTAGCTCTTCTTGTTGAATTGATCCCTTTACCATTATGTAATGACCTTGTCTCTTTTGATCTTTGTTGGTTTAAAGTCTGTTTTATCCCAGACTAGGATTGCAACCCCTGCTTTTTTTTACTTTCCATTTGCTTGGTAGATCTTCCTCCATCCCTTTAGTTCAGACTATGTGTGTCTCTGCATGTGAGATGGGTCTCCTGAATACAGCACACTGATGGGTCTTGACTCTTTATCCAATTTGCCAGTCTGTGTCTTTTAATTGGGGCATTTAGCCCATTTACATTTAAGGTTAGTATTGTTATGTGTGAATTTAATCCTGTCATTATGATGTTAGCTGGTTATTTTGCCCATTAATTGATGTAGTTTCTTCATAGTGTCGATGGTCTTTACAATTGGGCATGTTTTTGCAGTGGTTGGTACTGGTTGTTTCTTTCCATGTTTAGTGCTTCCTTCAGGAGCTCTTGTGAGGCAGGCCTAGTGATGACAAAATCTCTCAGCATTTGCTTGTCTGTAAAGGATTTTATTTCTCCTTCATTTATGAAGCTTAGTTTGGCTGGATATGAAATTCTGGATTGAAAATTATTTTCTTTAAGAATGTTGAATATTGGCCCCCACTCTCTTCTGGCTTATAGGGTTTCTGCCAAGGGATCCACTGTTAGTCTGATGTGCTTCCCTTTGTGGATAACCCGACCTTTCTCTCTAGCTCCCCTTAACACTTTTTCCTTCATTTCAACCTTGGTGAATCTGACAACTATGTGTCTTGGGGTTGCTCTTCTCAAGGAGTATCTTTGTGGTGTTCTCTGTATTTCCTGAATTTGAATGTTGGCCTGCCTTGCTAGGTTGGGGAAGTTCTCCTGGATAATATCCTGAAGAGTGTTTTCTAACTTGGTTCCATTCTCCCTGTCACTTTCAGGTATACCAATCAAATGTAGATTTGGTCTTTTCACATAATCCCATATTTCTTGGAGGCTTCATTCATTTCTTTTTACTCTTTTTTCTCTAATCTTGTCTTCTTGCTTTATTTCATTAATTTGTTTTTCAATCACTGATATCCTTTCTTCCACTTGATCGAATAGGCTATTGAAGCTTGTGCCTCCATCACGAAGTTCTTGTGCCATGGTTTTCAGCTCCATCACGTCATTTAATGTCTTCTCTGCACTGTTTATTCTAGTTAGCCATTCATCTAACCTTTTTTCAAGGTTTTTAGCTTCCTTGTGATGGGTTAGAATATGCCCCTTTAGCTTGGATAAGTTTGTTATTACCAATCTTCTGACGCCTACTTCTGTCAGCTTGTCAAAGTCATTCTCTGTCTAGCTTTGCTCTGTTGCTGGTGAGGAGATGTGATCCTTTGGAGGAGAAGAGGCACTCTGGTTTTTAGAATTTTCAGCTTTTCTGCTCTGGTTTCTCCCCATCTTTGTGGTTTTATCTATCTTTGGTCTTTGATGTCGGTGACTTACAGATGGGGTTTTGGTGTGGATGTACTTTTTGTTGATGTTGATGCTATTCCTTTCTGTTTGTTAGTTTTCCTTCTAACAGTCAGGACCCTCAGCTGCAGGTCTGTTGGAGTTTGCTGGAGGTCCACTCCAGATGCTGTGTGCCTGGGTATCACCAGCAGAGGTTGCAGAACAGCAAGTTTTGTGGAACAGCAAATATTGCTGCCTGATCCTTCCTCTGGAAGCTTCATCCCAGAGGGGCACCTGCCTGTATGAGGTGTCTGTTGGCCCCTACTGGGAGGTGTCTCCCAGTTAGGCTACATGGGGATCAGGGACCCACTTGAGGAGGCAGTCTGTCTGTTCTCAGAGCTCCAACACCGTGCTGGGAGAACCACTGCTCTCTTCAGAGATGTCAGACAGGGACGTTTAAGTCTGCAGAAGTTGTCTGCTGCCTTTTGTTCAGCTATGGCCTGCCCACAGAGGTGGATTCTGTAGAGGCAGTAGGCCTTGCTGAGCTGCGATGGGCTCTGCGCAGTTCGAGCTTCTCAGCTGCTTTGTTTACTTACTCTAGCCTCATCAATGGCAGATGCCCCTCCACCTGCCAGGCTGCAGCTTCATAGGTTGATCTCAGATTGCTGTGCTAGCAGTGAACAAGGCTCCATGGGCATAGGACCTGCTGAGCCAGGCACGAGAGAGAATCTCCTGGTCTGCCAGTTGCTAAGATCATGGGAAAAGTGCAGTATTTGGGCGAAAGTGTCCCATTTTTCCAAGTACAGTCTGTCATGGCTTGCCTTGGCTAGGAAAGGGAAATCTCCTGACCCCTTGCACCTCCAAGGTGAGGCAATGCCCCACCGTGCTTCAGCTCACCCTCCATGGGCTGCACCCACTGTCCAACCAGTCCCAGTGAGATGAACCAGGTACCTCAGTTGGAAATGCAGAAATCACCCATCTTCTGCATTAATCACACTGGGAGCTGCAGACCAGAGCAGTTCCTATTTGGCCATCTTGGAACAGACTCCATTTTGTGTTTAATTTCTAAGTTTTATCTGGGTTCCAGAAAGTTGAGATTGTTGGATAACCAATCTTTCAATAAGGAGTTCAATTAATAAGTCTTGATTAATTCCTTTTATCCTGTTGGTATGATACACATGTCAGATTACACACAGCTTTAAGGCCAAGAATGGTTCCTCTATCTTCATCAAGTTCCTGCTTCCCCAGGTCATGCTGTGTACATGAAAGGCTCTCAGCAATGTGTTCCTATTACTTACAGTTGGCTCTGCCCTCCTAGCCACTGCAACTCCAGACAGCTCTCTGTTCTCCAGAGAAAGCAAATGGGGCACACAAAAACTGTCAGTCATGTATTCCAGCTCCACAAGAGTCACCAGAAACATCCTGGACTTTTTATGCCCAAAGTTGGACAGTAGAGAATTATCCTTGGTGCTTGTAGCTGACATGTTTTTTGTCATGTGGCTCTCCCTACAGAAGAGAGGAAATCGGAGAAGTGTGGATCACTCCATTAACATATCTGACTGCAGACCATTTGGCTCCTGCATCCCTTCTGAGCGCTCTGAGTATGATCTAACTGGTGGGAAAGTGCACTTAGAAATTCCAGGGTTTGGTGCAGAGTTCCAAGTCCTAAAACACCAAGGTTGAATGAAACGCTCAATTCTAAACAGTCTCTGGGAACCATACATTAAAAATCAGAGATTCAGTAAATAATTCCCTGAGGACAGTCATCCTCAGTTTCCTGCATACTCATTATTCACTATTCATTTTTACTTCCCTTTCATAAAGTGCTTTGGACTGTTCTTTAAGATGACATTACTCTAAAGATTTTTCCAGAGACTGCATTCAAGCCTCAGATAACAACATTTGTACATATTTATTCAGTAGCTGTTACTCCAGTAAAGAAGGGCTGAATCTAAATCTTCAAGATAAATTTGAATTTTCCAAGTAACTTATATCCTGAGATTGAGTGACTTTTAACAGTTTAGGAGGAAGAAAAAAGTTTCTAATTAATTTTCAGCTGGTTGGGCCCTGCTTCCAGCTCTCTCACGGTTTTCTCAGGAGAGTCTTATATAAAAGGCAAAAACAACCTACCACATGTTTGATTGCCTTGGGCTGCTTGTAATCCAGAAAATTGTTGTTTATGTACTCAATTGTATGCTATAGTAATCTCAACTGGAGTGCTATTGCTTTAATAATTTAAAAGTACCAATGATGTCAAGTGTCAAGTTTTTGTAAGTATTTAGCTTAAAAGGTCTTTTATTTCTGCTAACAGCTGCTCTTCTGCATCAAGGATCTCCAAGACCATCCCCAGGTTGGAGGATTTTCTAGGAGGAATCACAGGACTCAGTGTATAGTCATCTGCATGGGTATGATTTATTTCAGCAAAACAACACAAAGCAAAACCAATAAAGAGAAAATACACATGTGGTGATATCTCAAGGAAACTAGGCACAAGCAACGAAGACTCCTCTCCCAGTGGAGTCACACAGGACACACTTGATTTCTCCAGCATCAAGTTGTGACAACACACGTGAAGATCTACCAACCAAGAAGGCCAAGGGCCCAGAGTTTTTGTTGGGGGATGGTCACATAGGCACTCTTTGCCTGACATATACTAAAATACCAGATTTCCAGAGGAAGGCAGGTGTACAGCATCAACCACACTGTTTACGCAGACACTTCAGGCTACTTTTACCAGTTAAGGAATTGTGGGAACCCTCCCTACATCTGAGTTCCCAGATGCCAGCCTAGGGCTAACCTTGCAAGCAGGCGTTTCCTAAGGACAGCAGTCTTAGGCCTGCAATTAAATCTGTTCTGCACCTCTTCTCTACACTCTAACTGTGGCTTGTCTACATTCTAACCCCACTGAATTAACAAATTTCATTCTTTCTTTTTCAAGAGCAGACTGAGCAGTGCACTTTCAAGGACCTCTTTATAGTCTTGGCTGTGTATTCATGGCAAGACCCACACGGCTTCTTTCAGGAATGAAGCGATGTTTTGCTGGGACATGTGTGTAGCTAGACTGAGGGAGCTGGTGTGGAAACCTTTCTAGGGCTGCTCAACATGTGTCAAAGACATGTCAGTGATGCCTTGGCCCAATCAAATAAAAATGAATCTGTGTATTCACTATGGTTTTTGGTTTTATTTTATTTATTTATTTATTTATTTTGGAGATGGAGTGTCACTCTTGCCGCCCAGGCTGGAGTGCAGTGGTGCAATCTTGGCTCACTGCGATCTCCGCCTCCTAGGTTCAAGCAATTCTCCTGCCACCATGTGGCAGGTGTGCGCCACCATGCCCAGCTAATTTTTTATTATTAGTAGAGATGAGGGTTTCACCATGTTGGCCAGGCTGGTCTCGAACTCCTGACCTCAGGTGATCCACCTGCCTGAGTCTCCCAAAGTGCTGGGATTATAGGCATGAGCCACACCGCCCAGCCAAAACATATTTTCTTTTATACCATGTTCCTAAAATGTTGTTGTTTCAACATGTAACCAATGAAAATATATTAATGAGACATTCCAGTGTAAAATGTCAATAGTACCAAGATTGAGAAACTTTGGTTTAGATACTGGTTTCATCACCAACCAAATATATGGCTTCGAGCTTACCCTTCTGAGTATCACTCAATATTCCTACATAAAAATAGGGAGAATAATACTTATGTCACAGTGGTAATACCTAAAACTTTAAAAAGTACTCACAACGGGCCAGGCACAGAAAACCAAAATAAGGAGGCTAAAGTTCAGAAAGGTTGGTGAACTCAAGTTGCACCACTAGTGAGTGGCTGAGCAGGATTAGAAACTAGTCCAAACATGATCCTTTACGTGCCTCTGAGCCTCCAGCTTGAGGGGTCTACAGCTCCCTTGACCATTCCGTTGGAGAGGTCACTGGCCCTTCCATGGCCTCCTTGCACAGAGCTGCTCAGAGTTATGCAGATCCATTGACAACAACTTGCTCATCTGGATAAAATGTCAAAAAAGGTGGTAGCCAGCAGGAAAGAATGCAATAGAATTGATGTCCAAATATCTCCAACGTGCTGTGATGCATTACAATCGGTGGTTAATAGACTTACTGGATGTAAATGGACAATTTAATGTCACTTCCAGGAACAAAAACCCTGACTCCAGCTTTCCAGAAACATAGGGTGTTTAAGAGTCCCAACGCTACTGCTGCCAAAAGTTACAGCTAAAGTGCTTTAGCTGGAAGCTTCTTACTCAGATAGATTCCTTTAACAGAAAACAATGGCTCTGTATACACAAACACCAAAGGTCCTGCCTTTTTCCTTTACAGATATGTATGTCCAATGCTTTTCTCTCTTCAAACCTACAACGCTTATTTCATATCTCAAACACATTTTATGAACGAACGTATAAAACTCTCATTTACATGTCAGATATGGTTCTAATTCTGGACAAAGTATCCTATTTCCCTGGATCTGGAAGTCCATATTTACAGGCAATGCCATTCTCTGCTGTAAATAATCATAACAGCAGCCCTTTCTTGTGTGTGTATTATGCCCACGTGCTTGACATGTACCACCATTTTCATCTTACTGTTGAGAACCCTGAGGCTCAGAGAGGTCCAATGACTTGCCCAATACTACAGAGATAGAAAGTGACAAAGTAAGTTTGAAACAGGGGCTTTTGGAATCTGAAGTCTGACCTCATGCCACTACACCACAGCAATGACAACTGTGATGCAAATCCAGACATAGCCTAACAGGTTCAAGGAAGTTAAGGACATACTAGAAGCAAGATGAGCAATATCATCTTTTGGCTACTTAGTAGGAGGCAAAGGGTGGTTGGTAAGAGGAGCAGGGAATTTGGAGTCAAACTAGACTTGAATCTCATATTCAAGGGTCTAAACCAAGGTTTCTCAATCTTAGCACTATTGATGTTTTGGGACAGATAATATTTGTTAGGGAGTGCAGCATTGTATGCGTTGTAGGATGTTTAGCAGTATCCCAATAGATGTTGGTAGCATCCCCCCACCCCACCCCAACCTCCAACTGAGATAACCAAAACTGTACCCAACATTGCCCAGTGTCCCCAGGGAACAAAAATGGCCCTTTGCCCCAGGTAGAGAAATAATGATTTAAGCCAGGTTTTTCAGGCTCCAAAGCCCATAGTCATTCTACTACATCATGTTATCATCCATACATATTGTTATGTATTTTCAAAGCACTATGTTGTTTTTCTTCCTCACTTTATATAATTTCATATTTATTTGTATGATTATTTCATCTGTCTCCCCAATCTACATCAACATATTTGAATGCCAGGGTTTTTGCTAACTTTTTTTCCCCAGGACTTAGTACAGAACTTGGCACATAGTAATTGCTCAATAGATGTTTATTAAATGGCTAGAGGTAGGGAAGGAAGAAAGAAAGGTTTTCCTGTACTTGTATTTCTGTACTTTGGCAGTCAGTAGATAGTCTTTTGTGCCCAACACTGTCACCGACTGTTCACTGGGTGTGTGTTTTCTCCTTGACCAGATTATAAGAACTGATGGGCAGGGACATACACTGCAGGATGTTTGGATCCCATGGCTTCCAGCACCATGTCAACACAAGGGAGACACACAACACATAGTTATTATACCAGAGTAAATGTAATGCCCCTGGTGGTTTGCAACCTTTCAGAGGCAAAGGATGATTAAGATGTTTAGGGAATGTGGAAATGGGAATATGAATGGAGAATTACCTTCCTTCAGATATTTTAAAAGCCAAGCTGCCATCTACTAAGTTGTTTTTTTCCTAATTTATACTGTCATCACACTATTTGAGAGTTCCCATTTCTCTGCACTCTGGAGCTGACCTCATTTACTGATAGTTTTTGGAGCATTGCTTAGGGGATAATTGGGGGGTGTTAGTAGTCTTATGAAATTGTCATCCTTATTTCTCCAGGCTTCACAATCCTGGGATTTCCAGTCAGTCAGGAAACAGAATTTCTCTGACTCCCACAGTACACATTTCGGCACCCCTCAAAGTTCCTTTTAATGAATTCTCGGTGTTTCACAGGTGTTTATAGTAAAGGCCTCTTGGATATTGGTGGTATCACCATTTTCCTCTCTTGCTCTGTCTCATGTCACCAATGGGGCCACCAACACTCATCCCTGTCTGTGTCATAGCTATTCGTGCAAATTATGTCTTAATTGGTGACTCTTATACCATCAACATCTTACAGAGATTTTACTGAAACAGCTCCTTCAAATTTTTATCAATAAAGGCTTGCTAATGAAATTTCAAATCTAAAAGAAGAACATAGACTACAATTTTCATTGCTTCCTTACAAGGTTTTTATGTGTCAATATTTATCTCTATACACACGTAACTCTAATAAATTATATTCTCCACATAGTCCAGTCTCTAAACAAAGTTAAATTTAAAGAAATAAAGTCTATGCATAAAATGCTCATTAAAAAGCATTTCCAACCCCTGTACTGATCTTTTGAAAACCCTTAAAGGTGCCCCAATTCACACCACACACTCCACTTTTCAAGCTGCTCTAGGGATCTCGCATGCTAAATTACAAAACTCTTCTCAAGCCTCAGTTTGTGCCTATCTTTCTCCTCTCTCTTCTCCCTAATTTTCAGCTCTGTACTGCGTAGACTAGCTTGGCCTCTCAGTAAATCCTCCCTACTTTCAGGCACATCCCTTTATATGCATTGTCTTAATTCAGTATCTAAAAGCAGGGTGGGAGAAGGCGAAGACTCACTTTAGTCTGTAGAGGGAGGAAAAGGAGGAGAGGAAAGGCAGGAATAATTACATATCAATTACTCTTACTCTATCTACCTCCCATACATTTTTATTTTTGTGTTTTTAATATATATGGGATCTGATGGCTGGGTGCGGTGGCTCACGCCTGTAATCCCAGCACTTTGGGTGGCCAAGGTGGGTGGATCACAAGGTCAGGAGATCAAGACTATGCTGGCTAACATGGTGAAACCCCGTCTCTACTAAAAAAACACAAAAAAATTAGCCGGGTGTGGTGGCGGGCACCTGTAGTCCCAGCTACTTGGGAGGCTGAGGCAGTAGAATGGCATGAACCCAGGAGGTGGAGCTTGCAGTGAGCCGAGCTTGCACCACTGCACTCCAGCCTGGACGACAGAGCGAGACGCTGTCTCAAAAAAAAAAAAATATATACACACACACACACACACACACACACACATATGGGATCCTACTACATGTATTAAACAGTAATTGAGTTTTTATACTTAATGTTAAAGCTACTGTATTATTATCCATTGCTGCAGAAAAATTATCCAAAACCATAGGGGTTTAAAGCAACCAACATTCATTATCTCACAGTTTCTGTGGATAAGTTTCACATATAACTCACTTGGGTGACCTGGCTCAAAGTGTCTCATGAGACTGCAGGCAAGCTGTTGGCTGAGGCTGTGGTCTCATCTGAATGCTTGACTGGGAGCGAGAGAATCTTCTCCTAAGTTCACTCACGTGGCTGTTGCCAGGCCTCAGGCCTTTGCTACCCAGGCCTCCCCACAGAGTTGCCTTGGGACATGGCAACTGGCTTACTCCAGGGTAAGTGATCCGAGACAGTGCGAGAGAGTGCATTCAAGATGGAAAGCAAATCCTTTTAATGACCTAATCATGGAAGTGACATCTCATCACTTCTGTTCAAGAAGAGAGCCAGTAAGTCCAGCCCACACCCAAGGAAAAGCAGTTACACAAGGGTGTAAATGTCAATGAGCAGGAATCACTGGGCACTATCGGACACTGTTTATGACACATCCACAGCATACCTCATTCTTTTTAACTGCAGCACAGCATTCCAAAATTTGAATGTACTGTAATTTTTAAAATATCAGCCATGATTTCTGTTTTTTTTATTTTGTCTTCACTTTCTGCCTTTCATTTGATGACTTCTACTTTTTTCTTCAGTATTTTAGAATTTATACATTGGTTAATATTAATTCTTAACATTTTCTGGCCAGCATTTTTACCTTGCTGCCTACTCTGAGAATAAGACAAGACTGTTTACATGCTTTTACTCCCCACCTAAATCTTCATTTTCTTAAAATCGTCTGCACTCTTAACTCTAGATTTGTGCTGTCCAATATGATAGGTCCAGACACTTGTGGCTGTGGAGCACTTAAAATGTGGGTAGACTGCATTGAGATGTGCTGTAAGAATAAAATATACACCAGATTTCAAAACCTTAGTATGAAAAAAATGTAAAATCTATTGCTAATAATTCTTATACTGATATTTTGAAATGATAGTATTTCTGATATATTGGGCTAAATAAAATACATTATTAATAGTAATTTTACCTGTTTCTTTTACTCTTTTAATATGGCTACTGGAAAATTTTAAATCACATAAATGGCTCATATTTATAGCTTGCATTATATTTTATTGGACAGTGCTACTGTGGATTGTGATAGTTTTATTTTTTTTTATTTTATTTTTTCACTTTATTCCTTCTTTTTATGTTCTTTTTTTCTCTTTATTCCTTCTTTTTATTTTCTTTCTTTCTTTCTTTCTTTCTTTCTTTCTTTCTTTCTTTCTTTTTATTATACTTCAAGTTCAAGGGTACATGTGCATAACGTGCAGGTTTGTTACATATGTATACTTGTGCCATGTTGGTGTGCTGCACCCA
>NW_016827546.1:756527-761561 GCF_001698545.2 Rhinopithecus bieti
TGTGCTAGCTATGAGGGAGGCTCTGTGGCCGTGGGACCCTCCCGGCCAGGTGTGGGTATAATCTCCTGGTGCGCCCGTTTGCTTAAAGCGCAGTATTGGGGTGGGAATTACCCGATTTTCCAGGTGTTGTGTGTCTAAGTTCGCCTGGCTAGGAAAAGGGATTCCCTTCTGCCTTGCGCTTCCGATGTGAGTCGATGCCTCGCCCTGCTTCAGCTCTCGCTGGTCAGGCTGCAGCAGCTGACCAGCACCGATTGTCCGGCACTCCCCAGTGAGATGACCCCAGTACCTCAGCTGAAAATGCAGAAATCAGTGGTCTTCTGTGTCGCTCGTGCTGGGAGTTGGAGACTGGAGCTGTTCCTATTCGGCCATCTTGCTCCGCCCAATAGTTTTTATTTTTAACATAAGGCTTTTATTTTCTTAGGAAGAATTCCTTAACAATTGCCTTAAGGTTTTCATCCATATTATCAAGAATTATTTGGACTTACATATAAGTTTTACTAGTACCTTTGTTCATTTTTCTTGTGTCCTATGTCTTTCTCTTTCCTGCATTTATTTTTCATTTTGATACCTTCAATTTTGAGTAATTCTTAATGTAGAGTCTGTGAAGGATAAACTTTTCAAGTCCTTACATATCTGAAAATATCTTTATTTTTTTCTCATTCTTGATTTACATTTTGGCAGGGTAGTGAATTACTCCATTTTCTCTGACAATCTATTTTCGGTGGTTCTGATTCAATATAGATAATCTGTTCCTTTTTCCCGACTATAAGCCCTCAGGACTTTTTCCTTATTTTTGTAGTTCAGATTTTTTAGTAGGATGTTTCAATGACTAGTTATTTTTTCACTAATTCTGCTAGGTACTTAGTGAGCCCTTTTAAAACTGAACTCTTATGTCTTCAGCTATGGGATTTAGAAAAGAAACATCTATTGATTGTTTTTACCTTTTCAACATCTCTGGATGACCTATAATAATAAAGTTATTAGGAACTTTAGATCTATCCTTCATAACTCATTTTTTTCTCTTATTTTCCATCATTTTGGGAGAGGCCCTCAGCTCAGTCTTCCTCTGATTTGATTTTCAGTTGAGTCCATTCTTCTGCCCTGAAGCTGATTAGGTTTTGTTTGTCTTGTTTTGTCTCCTAGCTTTCATTTTCATTCTGTCAAAAGGGATTGAAGAGGAAGGGTAAGTCAATGCCTGCTCAGTCGGCCATTTTGAATTGCATCTCCTAGTTAATATTTGCTGTTTTATTGAAGATGCCTTTCACATTCATACCTCTAAGGGCTTGTTGACAGAAACCAAGTGTGCCTACAACTCACCCTCCTGTCTGAGCTGGGGGACCATTCTTAGGTCAAGCTTGGATACCTCAAATCTCTTCTCTTATAATTAGTTATTTCTTAGGTATATCTTCCATTTCTCATGCAGATCTTCTGAAACCTGGCTTCACATCAAAATCATTGGAAAGGGTTTTTAAAGTTTTTTTCAAGCAATTTTGTTTGTTTGTTTGAGATGGAGTCTCCTAGGTTGGAGTGCAGTGGTGTGATCTCGGCTCACTGTAGCCTCCACCTCCTAGGTTCCAATGATTCTCCCACCTCAGCCTTCCGAGTAGCTGGGATTATAGGCACACACCACCACACCCAGTTAGTTTTTGTGTTTTCAGTAGAGACAGGGGTTTCACCATGTTGACCAGGCTGGTCTTGAACTCCTGACCTCAGGTAATCCGCCTGCCTCGGGCTCCCAAAGTACTAGGATTACAGGCATGAGCCACTGAGTCCAGCCCAAGCTATTTTTTTATTGTGATAAAATGCATATACATACATTAAAGTTACCATTTTAACCATTTACAATATACAGCTAAGGTACACGTATAGTTCAGTGATGTTTAGTACATTCACAATTTTGTGCAAACATAGCAACCATGTAGTTTCAGAACATTTTTATCACCCTAAATGGAAACCCAATTTTCAGAGCATGCTTAGACAAATAGAAAAAAAAAAAGGCTCTAATTTACAAGTGCCTGCAAATTGGGGGACGGGGTGGTTTCTATAGTTGGGGAGAGGTTTTATGGTAACTGTAATCATCAAAGGGAATTCATAAATGGTCTCTTGTATATGTACTAAAAGCTTGCCCAAACTATAACTAAGTACCATCCCTTAAAGGTGACAGAAGGGTCTTGCGTATTATGCTAGATACTAGCACTCGGTTCTATGGTGAGCTACAAACTCAGCCACCTGCAGGACTGAAACAAATGATCAACAGATGAAGTGCTGACAATGAAACGCAATGGCAATAAATTATACCTTGTATATTAATCACTGTATTATTAATATTCCATTAACTGAAGACTTTTCTACTTGACCATTTTTCCTTGAATTCCAATGGCTACTTCCAGTTTATTGTAAATATGTGAGTGAGACTTGGTTTTGTAAGTTAGTATCAAAAATAAAAACTGCAACTATGTTAAAGCCTAGCGTAAGCATATATGAACTAACTTCTTTTCTAATCCTTGGACTCAAAAAAAAAAAAAAAAGCATCCAGCCACCTAAGGGCACACATGTGTCATCCTTCCCACTTACTATATGTCATCACTTAAAATAAGTTTTATCAAACATCTTTCAGAGTTTTTATTTTTATTTTATTTTATTTTTTTTTGAGATGGAGTCTTGCTGTGTCGCCCAGGCTGGAGTGCAGTGGCCGGATCTCAGCTCACTGCAAGCTCCGCCTCCCGTGTTTACGCCATTCTCCTGCCTCAGCCTCCTGAGTAGCTGGGACTACAGGCGCCCGCCACCACGCCCGGCTAGTTTTTTGTATTTTTTAGTAGAGACGGGGTTTCACTGTGTTAGCCAGGATGGTCTCGATCTCCTGACCTCGTGATCCACCCGTCTCAGCCTCCCAAAGTGCTGGGATTACAGGCTTGAGCCACCGCGCCCGGCCTTTCAGAGTTTTTATACAGTAAATCTGTGGGGACAGGCAACATAGTATTACTGACCCTGATATGTCATTCAGGAGGCTTTTGGCTGCAAGTAATAGAAAACCCAATTTAAACAATAGGGAACATTGTTTATCTCACAAAATAATTGCAAATAAAGCCAAAGCTGGTTTTTCCACATAAGGAGGAAGTTAATTAAAATCACTGCCTGACAAGACAGAATTTACTTATCTATCAGTTACCTACAACTTACAAAGACAATGAATAGGGCTCAAAGACAATGAGGCCAGGCATGATGCCTCATGCCTGTAATCCCAGAACTTTCAGAGACCAAGGTGGACAAATCACTTGAGGTCAGGAGTTTGAGACCAGCCTGGCCATTGTGGCAAAACCCTGGCTCTACTAAAAATACAAAAATTAGCTGGGTATGGTGGTGCGGCATGCCTATAATTCCAGATACACAGGAGGCTGAGCCACAGGAATCCCTTGAACCCATGAGGCAGAGGTTGCAGTGAGCTGAGATCATGCCACTGCACTACAGCCTGGGTGACAGAGTGAGACTGTTTAAAAAAAAAAAAAAGGACAATGAACAAGCTAGAATTTGATCATTTGATCATTTTGAAGGATATGCCCTAATGTATATTTTCTATTGGAATACAAATTTTTCTCCATCCCCAAAGATATCATGTAGTAGATATTTGTTTAGCCACTTAGAGATTTTTTAAAACAGAAAATATCCATCTTTAGAACTTTTTTTTTTTAATTCAAAAGACAGGCTTGTGTCTTGCAATTGCTGGGTCATAAATTCTAAGAAAAAATAAAAAGCTCTAGAACCAAAGAGAGGATTAGCACACCAGACTCAAAGGGATACTGTTGTGGAGAACATGTTCAGGGTCAGAAGCTGGACAAGCTTGAGCCCAGCACAGTAGCACTCTGAAGCCGGACAAAGCACTCAAAACCAGATGGTGAAGCTAAGGTGAAAGTCAGGCTCCTGGTGAGCAGGTCTTAGAAACTGAGCAAAGCAGTTGGTGGAAGCCAAAATGGTAAGAAGGCCTCAGAGAGCACTCTGGGGCCCCAAGTCAAGCAAAGGGGACATGCGCTGATGACCCCCAGCATGACAAGCCTTTTAAACAGCCATCCTTTTTCATCATCAGCTCTAAAGAGGATGGGCTGCGTTTCATCTGCTCCCCTCTTCAGAGTCGCTCCCCACTGCTCCACACCCCTCCTTTGTGACCAGGACTACATCTGTGATTCCAGACTACTTGCATTTATTTGAGTCGTGAGTTGAGCTAGGTGTTTTCTATTTGCTCGCTTTTTCCCCCATGGAACATTATTTTTACTTAAAAAGACTACTGGCTGATAAACAATGGGTATTTGGTAGTATGTAACATATGGTTTAGAAGAAGAATATCCAAGTATCTAAAAAGGCTAATAAAATACTTCTTTTCCAATTTCATGTTTGTGCAAAGCCAGATTGTTTCCATATACTTTAATAGATGGTAACAAATTGAATGCAGAAACAGCTATAAAAATCCAGTTCCTTTACATTGCATCAAATTTCCAAAAATGTAAAACAATACCACTTTTCTCAGTACTTTTGTTTTCGTTTTGGGAAATACAGTTATTGAATATAAAAATGTTGCTTATGTTAACACGGACTGACTTTGTTATTGGTTGTTTGCATATGCATTAGTAAACATTTAAAAATGTATTAGTTTTATGGTACAATATGGTAAATATCATAGAATTTACCCTATATAAGCAAAAACAAATGTTCTTTGGGGTCCTCATTAATTTTTAGAGTGTGAAAAGGTCCTGGAACAAAAACTGCTAGTCTAACAAATAGAGAGACAAATGATTCTGAGTTGACAGCAAGCAGCATCATTTTACTTAGCCAGTGAGTGAGTCTGGCCTTTACCAGCAACCTTAGTTCAAGGCAACCTTTGGAGATTTTATTTAAATTGTATCTGCACTATATTATATTTAAGGATTGGAGACAGACTTGGGAAATTTGTTGTGATAGTTAATTTTATGTGTCAATTTGGCTGGGCCACGATGCCCAGATATTTGGCCAAACATTATTATTATTTATTTATTTATTTATTTT
>NW_016827547.1:0-2391 GCF_001698545.2 Rhinopithecus bieti
AAAAAGAAAATAAGAAGGATGAGGCCAGGCATGATGGCTCACGCCTATAATCCCAGCACTTTGGGAGGTCGAGGCGGATGGATCCCTTGAGGTCAGGAGTTTGAGACCTGCCAGGGCAATGTGACAAAACCCCGTCTCTGGTAAAAATGCAAAAAAAAATTAGCCAGGCATAGTGGTGTGCGCCTGTAATCCCAGCTACTCAGGAGGCTGAGGCATGAGAATTGTTTGAACCTGGGTTGAGGAGGCTGCAGTGAGCCAAGATCACACCACTGCACTCCAGCCTGGGTGACAGAGCAAGAAACTAACAATAATAATAAAGTCCCTTCTGACTCATCAATTTTACTTTGTTCTCCCCCAAAGGGAATCCTGAATGGTCCCTTAGTAAAAGGAAAGAATCTGTGAAATCAGAGTTGAAAGGGACTATAAGGGGAATCCAGCTCAAAAAGCCATTCCACTCTTGGAAATTTTCTGCCATATCTCTCCCAGAAAGTCGTGGTCCTCCGGGAGTCATCAGTCCATTACATCACACAACAACCCTTACTCTGTGGGCTTCCAAGCCTTGGCCCTAATCCTACACCCTCAGGTAAGCCTCAGCCCTGCTTCAAAGGCTACTTTCTATATTCACACACTTAAGCACACACACACCCAGTTTGTCTTTGTCCCTTTAAACTCTACTACCTAGAAGTGAGTGAAACACTTCAGGTAAAGTTTAACTAAAGTGGAGTAGAACAGAACCATCAACTTCCTTGTTCAAAATACTGTACTTTCATTTCACATTATTAATAAACTCCTAAACAACTCAAACCAACTAAAACCGCTTCAGCTACATGATCCAATACGGTAGTCACCAATCACATGTGATTATTGGGCACTGACAATATGGCCAATGCAACTGAGAAATTGAATTTTTAGGGTTTTGTTTTGTTTTCGGGGGGAAATGGAGTTTCACTCTTGTTGCCCAGGCTGGAGTGCAGTAGCGCAATCTCGGCTCACTGCAACCTCTGCCTCCCGGGTTCTAGCGATTCTCCTGCCTCAGCCTCCTGAGTAGCTGGGATTACAGATGTGCACCACCATGCCCGGCTAAATTTTTTTGTATTTTTAGTAGAGACGGGGTTTCACCATGTTGGCCAAGCTGGTCTCAAACTCTTGACCTTGGGTGATCCACCCACCTCGGCCTCCAAAGTGCTGGGATTACAGGAGTGAGCCACCACGCCCAGCCAAATTTTTAGTTTTACATCATTTAAATGTAAAAAACAGACTCAATTCAATTCTTAAATATATGTATCAGAGACAAGGTCTCTTCTTTATCTGTGGAGAGGATAAAAAAATAATAATAATAATTTTTCAAAAAAAAAAGGGGCCAGGCATGGTGGCTCAAGCCTGTAATCCTAGCACTTTGGGAGGCCAAGGTAGATGAATTGCATGAGACTAACCTAAACAACATGGCTAAACCCCATCTCTACAAAAACAAAAACAAAAAAATTATTTTTTTGATTAGCCAAGCATGGAGGCACACACCTGTAGTCCCAGCTACTTGCAAGGCTGAGTTGGAAGGATCACCCGTGCCTGGAAGGCAGAGGTTATAGTGAGCTGAGGCTAAATTACTGCACTCCTGCCTCGGCAACAGAGTGAGAACCTATCTCAAAAACAAAAAACAGAGAGAGAGAGAGAGAGGGTCTAACTCTGTCACCTATGCTAGTCTCAAACTCCTGGCCTCAAGTGATCCTCCTGCCTCAGCCTCCAAAAGTGCTGGGATTAGCATGAGCCACCACATCCAGCTGAAAATCTTTTAATTTTTTTTTTTTTTTTTTTTTTAGACACAGAATCTGGCTATCTTGCTCAGAGCAGCCTCAAACTTGCTGAGTTCAAGCAATCCTCCTACCTTAGCCTCCCAAGTAGCTGGTAAGCCTCACCCCTGCTCCAAGGGCCACTTTCTAAGGCCAAACAGCCGTGTGACACCAAAGTGCCTGTTTGTGTGTATGTGTGTGGTTGTATTTTTTTTTGAGACACCATCTTACCCTATTGCCCAGGCTGGTCTTGAACTCCTGGGATCAAGATATCCGCCTGTCTCGGCCTCCCAAAGTGCTGGGATTACAGGCATGAGCCACTGACCCCAACCTTAAATTTAGCTTTTGAATGGAGATATGTTGTACATACAAAATATACACTGCATTTCAAAGACCTTACATAGGCCGGGCGCGGTGGCTCAAGCCTGTAATCCCAGCACTTTGGGAGGCCGAGACGGGCGGATCACGAGGTCAGGAGATCGAGACCATCCTGGCTAATACGGTGAAACCCCGTCTCTACTAAAAATACAAAAACTAGCCAGGCGAGGTGGCGGGTGCCTATAGTCCCAGCTACTCGGGAGGCTGAGGCAGGAGAATGGCGTAA
>NW_016827547.1:3101-7814 GCF_001698545.2 Rhinopithecus bieti
ATCTCCTGATCTCGTGATCCGCCCGTCTCGGCCTCCCAAAGTGCTGGGATTACAGGCTTGAGCCACCGCGCCCGGCCCTTTTCTTTTTTTTTAAGGAATCTACTAGAAATTGCAAAATTTATACATGGCTTGTATTCTTTTTCCATCAGATCATGCTGCTCCAAATTATTCAAATTAGCTGCCAGTCTGTGAGTCTTTCTCATGCAAATTTGTCCAGTTGGGTTTTCAGATTCCATCATAGAACCTTATACTGATTTCCTTTACATTTCTATTTCTTAGATCTCATCTGCCATTCTAGCCAGGCAATATGATCTGATCTTTTAGAATTATGATGCCATATATTAACAACCCCCTGCAAATTCATGTTATTTACAAATTTGATAAGTAGACTTTATTTATACTCATCCAAATCTTTGATTAAAATGTTGACAAGAGCCGCACGCAGTGGCTCATGCCTGTAATCCCAGCATTTTAGGAGGCCGAGGCAGGCAGATCACCTGGGCTCAAGAGTTCCAGACCAGCCTGGCAAACATGGAAAAACCCCGTCTCTACTAAAATACAACAATTAGCCAGATGAGATGGGATGTCCCTGTAATCCCAGCTACTCGGGAGGATGAGGCAGAAGGATCATTTGAACCTGGGAGGCGGAGATTACAGTGAGCCAAGATCGCACTACTGTACTCCAGCCTGGGCAACACAGCGAGACTCTGTCTCAAAAAAATAAAATAAAAAATAAAAAATGGTGACAAGGCTGGGCATGGTGGTTCACGCTTGCAATCCCAGCACTTTGGAGGCCAAGGCAAGTATATCACTTGAGCCCTGGAGTTCGACGCCAGCCTGGACAACATGGCAAAACCCCATTTCTACTAAAAAGTACAAAAAGTAATCGAGACCATCTTGGCTAACATGGTGAAACCCCATCTCTACTAAAAATACAAGAAATTAGCCAGGCATGGTGGCGGGCGCCTGTAGTCCCACCTACTCAGGAGGCTAAGACCGGAGAATGGCGTGAACCCGGGAGGCACAGCTTGCAGTGAGCTGAGATGGCGCCACTGCACTCTAGCCTGGACAACAGAGCGAGACTCCATCTCAAAAAAAAATTAGCTGGGCATGATGGCATGCACCTGTAGTACTAGCTACTCTAGAGGCTGAGGTGGGAGGATCCTGGGAGACAGAGGTTGCAGTGAGCTGAGATCTCACCAGTACACTCCAGCCTGGGTGACACAGTGAAACCCTGTCTCAAAAAATAAAATAAAATGGTGCCAAAGTCAAGGGTAAATATATTACTATAAATCATTTTTCATGTTAGAAGTGATCCAATTATTAAGGATTATTCTGTTGGATTTTTTTGTGGGTTTTTTGTTTGTTTTCAGATGGTCTTACTCTGTCGACTAAGCTGCAGTACAGTGGTGTGATCTCAGCTCCCTGCAGCCTCGACCTCCCCAGGCTCAGGTGGTCCTCCCTTCTCAGCCTCCCAAGTAGCTGGGACTACGGGCACACACCACCATGTCCAACTACTTTTTGTATTTTTGTAGAAACGGGATTTTGCCATGTTGTCCAGGCTGGTTTCGAACTCCTGAGCTAAAGCAGTCATCCACCCTTGGCCTCCCAAAGTGTTGGGATTACTGGCGTGAGCCACCGCACCCAGCCCTACATTCCATTTCCAAAACAGTTGAATTGTTAAGGAATCCTTCCTTGTGTTAAGTGGAGATCTGCCTCCTTACAACTTCAACTCATTGGTCTTATTTCTATCCTCTGAGTTCAACCTAATTCTTCTTTCGCATAATAGTTACGTATCTGGGCCGTAAGTGCCACCTTAATTCCATTCACATCCAGACTATCCCTGACACTTTCCTTCTTCATTTGGCATGGTTTTCAATCTCTTCTTCACCCTGGATGCCCATCTCCAACATACTCTAATGAGCTCATCAATGTCCTTCCAAAAACTGCAGTACCCACTACTGAGCACAGGATTCCTGCGATGCATGGCCTCTTTTCTTCCTGACACTATACTTCCTCTAACATAGTATAACGATGTGAGGCAGTCACATTACACTGCTGACACATTCAGAACTTGCCATCTACTAAAATGCATAGATGATTTCATGAATTGATATTTACTACATATGTACCACCAACCATCTATGACAAGCAATGCCGCTCAATGTGTCATATTGTTCCCCGTGCTAAGTCATGTTTAGCCTAAAGCTGGCTCTTTGTGTATTTTAAGTTCAACTTGAAGGTTTCTCCATACATAGTGAACTGGAACCTCACTTGAGGTGTAAATAGACTATATAACACACTCTTGTGCCAGTCACTGAGTTTGGGCCAATCACAGGCTTCCAGCTGTTCAACCTGTTTTCAAATAAGGCAAACACTGAGCTGTAACCAATCTGGCTGTATCTGTATCTCACTTCCGTTTTATGTATAGCATTTTCCTTTTTCTGTCCGTAAAATCCACCATATGGCTGTGCTGGAGTTTCTGAGCCTACTCTGGCTCGGGAGGCTGCCTAACTTGATATCAGTTCTTTCTCAGTTAAACTCTGTTCAGTTGTTCAATTTAATTTGTCTAAGGTTTTTCCTTTTTTTTCTTTTTTTTGGCGGAGTATTGCTCTGTCACCCAGGCAGCTGGAGTGCAATGGCGGTATCTTGGCTCTCTGCAACCTCCGCCACCTGGGTTCAAGTGATTCTTCTGCCTCAGCCTCCCAAGTATCTGAGATTACAGGCACAAGCCACCACACCCAACTAATTTTTGTATTTTTAGTAGAGACAAGCTTTCACCATGTTGGCCAGGCTGGTCTCGAATTCCTGACCTCAGGTGATCTGCCCGCTTTGGCCTCCCAAAGTGCTGGGATTACAGGCATGAGCCACCGTACCTGGCCTAGGTTTCTATTTTATTTTATTTTATTTTATTTTTTATTTATTTATTTGTTTATTTATTTTGAGACGGAGTCTCGCTCTGTCACCCAGGCTGGAGTGCTGTGGCTGGATCGCAGCTCACTGCAAGCTCCGCCTCCCGGGTTCACGCCATTCTCCTGCCTCAGCCTCCCGAGTAGCTGGAACTACAGGCGCCGCCACCTCGCCCGGCTAGTTTTTTGTAGTTTTTAGGAGAGACGGGGTTTCACCATGTTAGCCAGGATGGTCTTGATCTCCTGACTTCGTGATCCGCCCGTCTCGGCCTCCCAAAGTGCTGGGATTACAGGGTTGAGCCACCGCGCCCGGCCAGGTTTCTCTTTTAACACCCGAAAGTTGGAAGTATTCTCAGGTTCCTTTTCTTTTTTTCTTTTCTTTTCTTTTTTTTTTTTTTTTTTTGAGACGGAGTCTCGCTCTGTCGCCCAGGCTGGAGTGCAGTGGCCGGATCTCAGCTCACTGCAAGCTCCGCCTCCCGGGTTCACGCCATTCTCCTGCCTCAGCCTCCCAAGTAGCTGGGACCACAGGCGCCCGCCACCTTGCCAGGCTAGTTTTTTTGTATTTTTTAGTAGAGACGGGGTTTCACTGTGTTAGCCGGGATAGTCTCAATCTCCTGACCTCGTGATCCGCCCGTCTCGGCCTCCCAAAGTGCTGGGATTACAGGCTTGAGCCACCGCGCCCGGCCTCAGGTTCCTTTTCAACACAATCTTCAATCAGCCACTGACAGCTGACACACAGATAAAGCCTATTCGACACCTAAGTGCCAAGTTACTAGTATTTCTTCCCCCCATACTTCTGCAGCTGATTTTTTTCTGACAAATCAAGGGACTTAACATTTATCCTCAATTGCATTTAGTGATACTTGATTTGGCCCGTCAAGTCCACTTTTATTATCCGCACACCATAGTGCTTAACAGAACATCTATGACTCAGCTCAAATGTTTTCCTTCCTCATCTGAGTTTTTTTTTATTATTATTATTGCTCCCTAATGGTTACTGGAAATTATCTGTTTTATTATTTAATGTATTTATTGAAAGAAGTTTTATGTTCTCTTTAGTTTGAAAGTATTTTCATTTCGTATTAAATTAGCTGCTTTTTAAATTTTACATGGAATGCTTTTTATGTCCATTTCCATTATAAACTTTTATTGAGAATCTATGGGCTACAGAGCAGTAGCCATCAATATGATCTAGAAAATGTGCATCGCTTGCGATACCATCTGCTAATTTCAGCAGGAAAGAACCTATCCCTTCTCTTAAACTGGACTGATCTCAATTCATCTCAGAAATTTCTTGCCAGCTTCTGTAGGTTCCATGACCACTAATACCATTTTCCTGTTTCATTTTCATTGGCATAGAAGTGGGCTGTATTGTATACTTGAAATTTACTCAGTGGGTAGATCTTAAGTGCTCTCACCACAAATAAAGAAAAACCAGGCCGGGCACAGTGGCTCATGCCTGTAAATCCAACACTTTGGGAGGCTGAGGTGGGCGGATCACCAGAGGTCAGAAGTTCAAGACCAGCCTGGCCAATGTGACGAAACACCATCTCTACTAAAAATACAAAAATGACTATAAATCGTTTTCATGTTAAAAGTGACCCATTAAGGATTATTCTGTTGGATTTTTTGGTGGGTTTTTTGTTTATTTGTTTGTGGTGTGGTGGCACATGCCTGTAATCCCAGCTACTCAGGGCGCTGTGGCAGGAGAATCACTTGAACCCGGGAGGCGGACATTGCGGTGAGCTGAGATTGTGCCATTGCACTTCAGCCTGGGCGACAAGAGAGAAACTCCATCTCAAAA
>NW_016827548.1:0-1282 GCF_001698545.2 Rhinopithecus bieti
GAAAGAAGCCTTCTGAGAAACTGCTTTGTGCTTTCTGAATTCATCGTACAGAGTTACACGATTCTTTCCACGGACGAGTTTGGTATCCCTCTTTTTGGGGAATCTAAGAAGGAATATTTTGGTTCTCATTGAAGATTATGGTGACAAAGGAAATACCCAAAGATAAAAATTCGAAAGAAGCTTTCTGAGAAACTGCTTTGTGATGGATGAATTCATCTGACAGAGTTACTCCATTCTTTTCCTACAGCTGTTTGCTAACCCTGTTTTTGTGGAATGTGCAATAGGATAATTGAGAGTGCATTGAAGCCTATGGTGATAAAGGAAATATCCTCAGAAAAAATAGAAAGAAGCCTTCTGAGAAACCACTTTATGATTTTGAATTCATCGTACAGAGTTACACGATTCTTTTCATGAATCAGTTTCATTCGTAGCACTGTTTTGTGAATCTGAGACGGGATATTTTGGATTGCATTGAAGTCTACAGTGACAAAGGAAATATCCTCAGATAAAAACTAGAAAGAAGCTTTCTGCGAAACTTCTTTGTGATTTGTGAATTCATGTCACAGAATTACACCTTTCCTTCCATTGAGCAGTTTGCTAACATTGTTGTTGTGAAATCTGCAAAGGGTATTTGGGAGTACATTGAGGCCTAAGACAAAAAAAGAATTATCCTGTGATAAAAAGTAGAAAGAAGCTTTCTGAGAAACTGCTTTTTGATATGTCAATTCATCTTACAGTGTTACAATGTTCTTTTCATGGAGCGGTTTGCTAACACTGTTTTCTTGGAAACTCTGATGAGATAATTCAGAGTGCAATGAAGTTTATGGTGACAAAGGAAATGCTCTTAGATAAAAAGTAGGAGAAGCTTTCTGAGAAACCGTTTTGTGATGTGTGAATTCATCTCAAAGAGTTACATGATTCTTTTCGTGGATCAGTTTGGTAGTACTGTTTTGGGGTATGTGAAAAGGGATATATTAAATGGCATTGAAGCTTATCGTGACAAAATATATGCCCTGATTGAAACTAGAAAGAAGGTTTCTGAGAAACTGCTTTGTGATGTGTGAATTCATCTGAAAATGTTACACCTTTCTTTTCATGGAGCACTTTACTAACACTGTTTTCATGGAATATCCAACAGGATATTTGGGAGCACATTGAAGCCTATG
The DNA here is from genome assembly GCF_001698545.2 of Rhinopithecus bieti. Lineage (NCBI taxonomy): Eukaryota > Metazoa > Chordata > Mammalia > Primates > Cercopithecidae > Rhinopithecus > Rhinopithecus bieti. The sequence goes on from NW_016827548.1 coordinate 1,167, forward strand.
GTGACAAAGGAAATATCCACAATAAATACTACAAAGAAGCTTTCTGAGAAACTGTTTTGTGATGTGTGAATTCATCTCAGAGTGTTTCACTGTTCTTTTATTGAGCAGTTTGTAAT
>NW_016827549.1:0-726 GCF_001698545.2 Rhinopithecus bieti
TTGCCCTGGGAAGCAGGTTGGAGACAGAGTAGGGGACTGTTAGGAGACAGATTTACACAATGCATAAGAAAGCTCACTGTGAGCCAGGTGAGGAAGGGAGCCTTGGAGAATCATGAATGCAGTATCTATGTCTATATTCCCAGCCCAACTACAACGCCTGAAATTCATTAGGTATTTAAGAAATAGCTGCTGAATTATTGCCTAGGGGTGCTCAGTTGAAGAAGCACAATTGGGACTAACAGTCAAGCTTCCTGACTCCTAGCCCAATACTTTTACAAACACACCACCTATTTTTCTATATCCGATAGAAAGTATAGTGCTTAAGTTGTACATAATGTTAATTCACTTTCAATACAGGTCAATCATGATTAACTGTCAGTAGCTTTTGTGACAAACTTAGTAAACTGGAAAGTTGAACCTTTCAGTGTTCCCATTCTCATGTCACATGCTATTTCTGTTTTGCAATAAAAATCCTTCCACATGAAACTTTCTCCATCAAAATGACAGAGAAGTGAAAATAGATACAAGAAGAAAGCAAAACATTAATTTCAACATCAATTTGTCTATTTTGCTTTAAAAGTGTAACCACCAAGCCATTTTAGGAAGATATAGTCTTTTTGAAATGTTAGAAACCATAATAACTATTTTTAACTTTAAGTCCTAAATGACCAGTATGTGTATTAGTAGATAACTGGACACAGTATAAAGTCAGAAGGGTGACTGTCT
>NW_016827550.1:0-727 GCF_001698545.2 Rhinopithecus bieti
AAGGCAGAGCACGCACCGGCATGGCCAGGTCCAAAGACCCAGCGGTGCCTTTGGGATGTCAGGATTTCCCCGGGCTGAGGGCTGCTCGGTCAACCTCTCCTCCCCAGGACCACAGACCCACCTGCCCTGGCCTGGGGACCAAGGACACCTTGGATCTCCCTGGAGGATCTCCTGTCAGGGAGTCACACGGGCTGGCTCAGGGGTCAAGTGAGGAGGAGGAGCTCCCCAGCCTGGCCTTCCTCATGGGTTCCCAGCACAAGCTGCTGCCCTGGTGGCTACCCCAGAGCCCTGTCCCTGCCTCGGGCCTTCTCAGCCCAGAAAAGTGGGGACCCCAGGGAGCTCTTCAGTCCCAATCTGCTCAGAGAAGAGGCCTCAGCCTGGCACCCTCTCTTGCCACCAAGTCCAATAAGCGACCTGTCTTCGGAAGCCCATCCCCTGCTGAAAAGACCCCCCACCCAGGGCCTGGGCTCAGCGTCTCTGGGGAGCAATCCTTGGCTTGGGGGCTGGGTGGCCCCTCACAGTCTCAAAAGAGAAAGGGTGACCCCTTGGTCTCCAGGAAGAAGAAGAAGCAGCATTGTAGCCAGTAGGGGCTTCCGGGCAGACTCTTGGTGCCAATCTCCAAGGGTGGGGCTCTGGCATCCGATGCCCCAAAGCAGTCAAAAGCTTCTTCTCCCCCGGTGCTGATCTTGCTGGGCCTTAGCTTTGGAGGGGAGGGGAGGGAGGGGAG
>NW_016827551.1:0-669 GCF_001698545.2 Rhinopithecus bieti
AAGAGCTTCTGCACAGTAAAAGAAACTATCAACAGAGTAAACATACAACCTACAGAATGGGGGAAGAACACCTGCAAACTGTGCATCTGACAAAGGTCTAATAACCAGCACCTATAAGGAACTTAAATCAACACGCAAAACTAAACAATCTCATTAAAAATGGACAAAAAATGTGAATAGATACTTCTCAAAAGAAGACATGCATGTAGGCAACAAGCATATGAAAAAATGTTCACCATCACTAATCATTAGAGAAATGCAAATCAAAACCACAGTAAAATACCATCTCACACCAGTCAGAATGGCTATGATGAAAAAGTAAAAATAATAATAATAATAAAATTTAAAAAATAAGATGCTGGTGAAGTTGTGGAGAAAAGAGAACACTCATACACTGCTGGTGGAAATGTAAACCAGTTTGGCCACTGTGGAAAGCAGTTTGGAGATTTTTCAAAGAATTTAAAACAGAGCTATCATTCAACCCAGCAATCCCATTACTGGATATAAACCCAAAGGAACATAAATTGTTCTAACATAAAAACACATAGACACGTATGTTCATTGCAACATTATTCACAATAGCAAAGACATGGAATCAACCTAAATGCCCATCAATGGCAGAATGGATAAAGAAAACATGGTACATATATACCATGGAATACTATATGG
>NW_016827552.1:0-669 GCF_001698545.2 Rhinopithecus bieti
GACCTCAAAGCACTCCCGAATATCCTATTGCAGATTCCATGAAAACAGTGTTGGCAAACTGTTATGTGAAAGAAAGGTGTAACTCTGACAGATGAATTCACACAATTCAAGGTGTTTTCTCAGAAAGCTCTTGCTGGTTTTTATCTGAGGATATTTCCTTTTTCACCATAGGACTCAATGCACTGCTGAATATCCCATTGCATATTCCAGAAAAACAGTGTTAGCAAATAGCTCATTGAAAAGAAAGGTGTAACTCTGTGAGATGAACTTACACATCACAAAGCAGCTTCTCAGATATTTTCTTCCCAGTTTTAATCTGAGAATATTTCCTTTCTCACCATAGGCTTCAATGTGATCCAAAATATCCCTTCTCAGATTCCACAAAAGCATTGCTACCAAGCAGCTCCAAGAAAAGAACAGTGTAACTCTGTGAGATGAATTCACACATCACAAAGTAGTTTATTACAAAGCTTCTTTCCAGTTTTTATCTGAGGACATTTCCCTTTTCACCATGGGCCTGAAAGCACTCCAAATATCCCTTTTGCAGATTCCTTGAGAACAGTGCAAGCAACCTGCTATGTGAAAAGAAAGGTGTAACTCTGTGAGATGAATTCATATATCACAAAACAGTTTTTCAGAAAGCTTCTTTCCAGTTTTTATCTGAGGATA
>NW_016827553.1:0-1398 GCF_001698545.2 Rhinopithecus bieti
AAGTGGGGTTGGCAAAGTTCTAGCTCAGGAAAACCACTGGTGGCTTTTATTTGTGACATTTCTGGTACACAAATACAGAAATGTAATTTTTTATTTCAACCCTCAGTCATGGAGGAACACTTGTAAAGAAACAGTTCTAATAATCTTCAGCTGTATCCTCCTGATTCATCTAGATTTTGTGCATATTCAGCCCAAATCAAAATGATTGACAAACCTCTGATTTTTTAGGTGGCATGGAATGGTGCTTTCAGAGCTCATGTCTAATCAAGGGAGCCCAAAGGGGTGGAGGCACAGTAGGTTTCCACGGTGTGGCCTCCAGGTTCACCTGCTGGCTGTAAGCCAGGAGGGGGAAGGAATGAAGTGAGAATGGTGCCTCCAGGGAAACATCCCAGATCAGGGCAAGTACTTTCAAATTTAGAAAGAAATCTGTAACTGAGATTTCCTACAAGTGACTCCACTCAGAAAAGCAGAAATAACACTGGCTAGAGCTCTATTCTTTACTACCAACCAATTGTGTAACCTTTGCCAATTCATAGAACTGTTTTGAGCCTCAGTGTTCTCAGGTGAAAAAGCGGGTATTTCTGTTAGAGTTAATCTCTAAGCAGCAGACACTAGCTCTCACCACCTTAAATAGAAGAGCATGTTTTGGAAAGTGCTGCGCTGCCCATAGAATCTGCAGGAGGCTTAAGACTCAGGCTTGAGAAAGTGCTAGAAGCAGAGCAGATCCAGGAGCTGGAAGCAGAGCAGATCCAGGAGCTGAAAGCAGGAACACTTGCCTCGCTGATGAACGGGCTCACCATCTTAGGCTCTTAGAGTTGTACTTCTGTTTTATGTAAATATAGACAAACCAAGGCTGGTGCGGAGTCTTCACAATCATTTGGGATCCTGCTTGCTGAGCCCCTGGTGTTTGGTTTCTCAGTTCACAGCTGTGGATTTGTAATACCAGTACTTAGTTTACAGGAAAAAAAGTGATGGACATTTCCAGTCTTTTCACTTCTGATACAGTTTCTCTTCTGGAATATATATTCAGTACAATTTTGATTTCCTTGAAGATAGATAGTATACTTACTGCCAACCTGAAGCTTGGGCCGGGCGCGGTGGCTCAAGCCTGTAATTCCAGCACTTTGGGAGGCCGAGACGGGCGGATCACGAGGTCAGGAGATCGAGACCATCCTGGCTAACACGGTGAAACCCCGTCTCTACTAAAAAATACAAAAAACTAGCCGGGCGAGGTGGCAGGCGCCTGTAGTCCTAGCTACTCGGGAGGCTGAGGCAGGAGAATGGCGTGAACCCGGGAGGCGGAGCTTGCAGTGAGCTGAGATCCGGCCACTGCACTCCAGTCCAGGCGACAGAGCGAGACTCCGCCTCAAAAAAAAAAAAAAAAAAAAAACTTGAAAA
>NW_016827554.1:0-15581 GCF_001698545.2 Rhinopithecus bieti
TATTTTCTTTAATCCAATGTATGCAAAATGTCTTAAAATGTAATCAATAAAATGTATTGAGATATTTTACATTCTTTTTTCATACTAAGGTTTTGAAATCAGGTGTGCCTTTTATACTTATAGTACATCTCCTTTTGGATTAGCCACATTTCAAGTACTCAATAGCCAAATGTGGTTACTGGCCACCATACTGGACAACAATGATTTGGAGTACTACTTCTAAGTGGATTGAATATCCTTTCCCTTCCTATTGTTAGCTCTACCAGAGACTCAACCAGATGAAAATAAAATCTAAAAGCCAACTTTTGTTTTCTAAGTCCCTTTAGTACATAATACTGTCTTTTTGCAATCTGTCTGGTGGTATTTACCCTTTAGGCATGAAGAAGGAGAGTTGAGGTTTGTATATGAACTTGGGAAGGTATAGCTTTCTTACCTAAGTAAAACAACCAGTCCACCAGAAGTAGACAGGGAAAATTCCTGGTGGGAGAAAATGGCTCTAGAAGCTGGCCCCGCTCTGCACTTGGTTGAATTGAGTAAGCTTGCCTCAAGGTTCTTCTGGTACCCTATATCCCTCTGTCAAGCACTTATCAGTGTAGACTGTAAGTTCCTTGAGGGCCCACACCATCATTACCCATCTCTGTCTTTCTAGCACCTAGCATAGTGCCTAGAACATAGTGCTCAAGAAATATCTGCTAAACAAATAAATGAGTTCACATAAATTCAGTTTCTTATGTGCACTAGCCACATTCCAAGTGCCCCATAGCCACACACAGCCAGTGGCTACCATATTAGACAGCACAGATATAGAACATCTCTATCATCACAGTAAATTCTATTGTTTATCACTGTTTTAGAATGAGTAGAAATATTAATTTGACCCATTCGGTGACAGGGAGCTTCTAGAGACCACAAAACTCTTTTTTTGTGTGAGCAAATAAGAATACATTTTAGCCCCCTGGAAAGTTCAAATACAATGTCATTATGGTTTTGACTGGAAGAATAAACTTGGCCATGCATTTCTTCTTGAGTTTGTCTCCCTTAGGGTCTTCTCATCTTGATTCCCGCCAGGCACAGTTTCCATGAGTGCCTCTCCTATTCTCTAGCCCAAATGTCTAATGAATGCTTTCCCTTATTTCCTGAGATATACTGTCAATTTCAAAAGAAACTTTAGTACAAAAGCTAGGGGGAAAAACAAAGAAAATATAAAATCATGAAAAACAGTCAAGCTTATATATGATATACACTTTTTTGAACCTAAGTATGTCAGGAAAAGCAGTGTGGTTCTTGAAGAAATTCTACCTTCTCTTACCCTAAAATAATGAGATTGTAATGGCTGATAGGCTAGCACAATTTTGCAAGCATATTGGCTGTAACCCTTTGTCTTCAGCCCCTTGCCTCAGCCAGGAAAAGTCTGAGGTGACATCTTTGTTTCTGACATACAGTAGTTGGTGTCCCTGAATATGCGTCTCACTCCTCATTTAACAGTGTCCATTAAGAATATTCCATTTTCCTTTAAATAAAACTTTTCCCTGTTTCAAATGCTGTTGCCTGCTCAGATCCACCTGCCTAGTTTCACGCTGAGGCCTGAGAGACATGCATGAGTACAGCTGACTTGTAGAACTGGTGACTCCTGCCTTCAGCCTTAGTGAATAATCTAATGCAATAGTTCCCATGTCTTGCTGATTATCAGGATTATTTGAGGAACTTTTGCAAAGTTCAGATCACTGAACCCCACTCCAGACTTCTAAATCAAAGCTTTGGCAGTGGGGCCTGGGAATCTTTATCTTTAACAAGTATACTAAGTGAAAATGATGCACTAGGTCTCATTTAGGGATTATTGTCTGTTTCCTCCATACTCAGTCAACCCTGCCTACCTCTGGATCATTCTGTAAGGACATTCCCCACCCTCACTTTGTCACTCTACATTTTGACAATAAAACAGGATCTTAATCATACCATCCATGGAGCTGTAGGGGGAACTGCGATAAAGGGGTTTTTTATGTAAGCTAGAAGTTTCCATAACCCTACTGCTTTTTCTAGAGAAATCTGTTTGTATCTTCTAACTACATAGGATCGAGATGTCCCCACAGAATTTACTGTCAGGCCAACAATAATGAAGATTTCAGCAGGATGTATTCCTAGGTTAATGAACAGTCAGCCCTCCCCCTGAAAGGCCAATACTGAGAATGCAAGACACAAATATAATCTAGGAAATGAGAAGCATAATTTATGTGAAACCCAAGCTCTTACTGAATTTTAATTTTAATGTATGTTGCTTGTACTCATCTTTTTATATTTCAAATAACAATCACTTACCCTTGACCAATTTTTTCAAATCTTGTGTATTTTTTCTTTGGGTCCCCAACACTCACAATGCTTCCTAAGAGACGGGTGGGGAGAGAAGAAAAGAGGAGGAGGTGGAAGAGAGAAAGAGAGAGAGAGAGAGAGAAATGGAAATTGATTGACTGTTTTTTAATTTAATAATGAAAATTAAGATGCCAGAGTCAGTGACAAATAAAATATTAGACAAATACTCCCATGTGATTTCTATAATTTATATAAAATGACACTTTCTACTTATTAAAATAATAATTTTATAGTAATTAAAGTAGTAATAATAACTCATTTTGCTTATATTCAAAATTACTGATATTTGGAAAACAAAACTTGTCACAACCCAACATCTATAAAAAGTTCTCATGATACTATATATTAGGATATAAAAGCCATCTAAGAAAGGGATGGAGCTGGAGGTCATGATCCTAAGCAAACTAATGCAAGAAAAGAAAACCAAATACTGCATGTTGTCACTTAAAAGTGGCACTTATAAGAGCTAAACAATGAATACACATGAGTATAAAGATAGGAACAATAAACACTGGGGATCACTAGACAGGGGAGGAATGGGAGAAGGGCTGAAGAACTACCTATTGGGTAGTATGCTCACTGCCTGGCTGTAGGCATCATTAGAGTCCCAAGCCTTAGCCTCACACAATTTACCCATGTAACAAACCTGCATGTGTACCCTTTAATCTATAACAGAAGTTGAAGTTATAAAATACAAAAATGTGCTCAGTCTCATAAATATTCCGGAAAATACACATTAAAACCAGAATGAGTTAACACTACAGACTGATCAGAATGGCTAAAATTGAAAAGGTTGTCAATACCAAATGTTATCAATGATGTAGAGCAATTGGAACCCTTGTGCACTGATGCTGGGTACATAAATTGGTATAATCGCTAAAAAACAATCGAATAACTTATCCACACTATTTAGTAAAATCACTATCCTCTCTGAATTGAAGTTAAGCACTATGATATATCCAATTCTGCTGGACAAATATCTATTGAGTATTTACTATGTACCCAGTACAGTGCTAAGGGTGTGGGGATGGAAATGAGTCTAATGAAGAACAAAGTATGATCATAAAGTAATGAGACCCATGCATTTTCAAAACATACATTACTGAACCTAAGACACTGTTAGTGCTCCAAAGATTTGAACAGATTTACTGACATATGATTTATATACCATAAAGTTCAATGACCTAGAGTGTGCAATTGAATGTTTTTAACATATTTACTGAGTTGTGTAAATGTCATCATGATCTAATTTTAGAATTTTTCATTATTCCAGAAAGAAACTTTGTACCTGTTACTTGTTAGCTGTTACTCCCCATCCTCCCTCAGCTTGCCAAAACATACCTCGGCAACCACTAATCTACTTTCTGTTTCTATAGATTGCTCCAAACATTTTTAGTAAGTTTATAAGCTACATAAGAAAACTATTAATTGATCATATTTGGCTCTTTAAAAATATTAGTTTTGCTATTTCAAAAAAAATCCAATCCATCACTCAGAGGATGAATACTTGCTATCACTCAGAATAAATACCACAGAAGTGGCATTGACTCCTCAATGCAGTGTTCAAATAGGTCCAGAAAAAACTTGGGATTATAGAACCATCGTGGGAATAAGGGTGCAGCTTCTCAAGGGTCCTACTTTGAAGGGCATCATTTATTTGGATGTCTCTGGCCCGCCTTTCTTTTTGGAAGCAAACATGTCAGTATTATTACCTTTGAGTTATATCTTACTAACACATAGTACAAATAAGTGTACGGTTGGTTGGTAAGACAAGATTTTCACATATGAACTAATCAAGAGAAGATCTGTAGATTCTATCTTCTAGTTGTCACTCGTATTCATACTCTTCTCTGTATGCCCATGGCCACTGTTATTGTTCGGGCCTTCAATACTTCTTATTCAAACAATTGTGCCAGTCATAACCTACTTATAGACTCTGCTTTCTCTAGTTCCTCTTACACCACGCCTTTGGAAAAGGGTGACCATATTATTCATAAAATGAGACTGTCCTGGACAGACTGAGATGTATAATAACTCTATATCAGAATGATTTTGCTCCACTGTTCATGATTCCTCAAAAGCTCCTGCCCACTGCAAGATCAAATCCAATTTCTGTAGTTAAACAGAGAGGGCCCTTCACCATTCAGCATCATCTGGCTCCTATCTAACCAGTCTAGCTTTATATTATTCTTTTTCTCCCCCCTTACTACTTTATATCCTAGTAATGCTATCACTATCTAGTGCTTAGGTCTTTGCATGTGCTCCCCCTTTTCCTTTCCTATCTAACCCATGAATTCTTGTCATTTAAATAAAATCTCAAATTATCCACCTCTATGAAGTCTTCTCTGATCATTTCACTGAGACTTACATGCTGCTTCTCGAGGGCAGGAACTTTGTCTTTTCATCCCTGTAACTTTGGAGCCTAGAACAGTGGCTGCTACTAAACAAATATTTGTTGATTAAATGAATAAGAACAAGAAAATATGTATTTAAGTGCTCAATTATATGCTACAGATAATACTTCATGCTAATTTATACAACAGTCTATTCTCTGGGCTGGTAGACAACTTAATTTAGACCTAACAGTAGACAGCATACCTTGAGAAAAATAATCAGTTAAACATTTCACGCATGGATTACTCATCAAGTTGTTGGTTTTTTGTTTTGTTTTTTTTTTAATGAAAGTTCACTTTTCAATTAAGTTAAATAACACTTAGCTAATATATGGGTTGTTATAATGCTTTTTATTTTGTATTTCCACTATCAGTCTGTAGTACTGTCAGTCCATCTACTTAGTAGCCTGAGTTAGAAATCTGCGAGTCATCACTGACTCTTACTTTGTCTCTTACTATCACTTATCACATGTAGTTGTCCACCAAGGGCCTATATCTCGTTACCTCCTAGACGTCTTTTGAATGTGTTCCTTCCTCATTACTACTGCTTTAGTTGGGCTCTCATTATCTTTTCCCTGGGTTATTCCAACAGCCTCCTAGCTAGACTCCTAGTCTAGCTGCTGCCCCCTCTAGTCAAGGCTCTACATCTCTATCAGGATCCTCTAAGTGCAGACCTGATGATGTGATTCTCTGGTTCAGGATTACTTGATAGCTCCCTAACACCTACAGATGAAAGCCAAAACTCCTTGGCAATGCAAGGTTCCTAATCTGGCTCCCGCTTCATTCTCTTCTCATCATTTACCACTTCCTCACTAGAACTTTATGCTCTGAGCATGACAAACTAATGGTAGCTCACGATCAGCTCCTGCTTAAAAGTTCAGTTTCCTCTCCTACAACGCCAGTGTCACCATATACCACCAATTCTTTATTCAAGTAACACCGAATAAGTCAGAGTTCCCAGACATATGCCTTCAAGTCTTCTTTACATGCCATTCACTGCCTGAAATGTCCTTCCCATATTTTCTCTGTGGCAAGTTCCCAGTCATGCTTCAAAACTTTGTTTAGATGTTGCCTCTTCTAGGAAGCTTTCTCTGATCCCTTTGAATAATTAACAGCTTCACTTTTCTGTGCTACTACTGTATCTTCTCTCTCTCTCTGGCCCTTGCTCTCTCTCTCTCTCTCTGTACTTAATATATTAGATGTCTATATCTATCTATTTGGAACTTTGACTTGCAAGAATTAGAACTGAAGGGTTCCATAATCATCTGGCATCCATTCAATGTTGTATCTATGGCTAGAAATGTACCNATAATGAAAATTAAGATGCCAGAGTCAGTGACAAATAAAATATTAGACAAATACTCCCATGTGATTTCTATAATTTATATAAAATGACACTTTCTACTTATTAAAATAATAATTTTATAGTAATTAAAGTAGTAATAATAACTCATTTTGCTTATATTCAAAATTACTGATATTTGGAAAACAAAACTTGTCACAACCCAACATCTATAAAAGTTCTCATGATACTATATATTAGGATATAAAAGCCATCTAAGAAAGGGATGGAGCTGGAGGTCATGATCCTAAGCAAACTAATGCAAGAAAAGAAAACCAAATACTGCATGTTGTCACTTAAAAGTGGCACTTATAAGAGCTAAACAATGAATACACATGAGTATAAAGATAGGAACAATAAACACTGGGGATCACTAGACAGGGGAGGAATGGGAGAAGGGCTGAAGAACTACCTATTGGGTAGTATGCTCACTGCCTGGCTGTAGGCATCATTAGAGTCCCAAGCCTTAGCCTCACACAATTTACCCATGTAACAAACCTGCATGTGTACCCTTTAATCTATAACAGAAGTTGAAGTTATAAAATACAAAATGTGCTCAGTCTCATAAATATTCCGGAAAATACACATTAAAACCAGAATGAGTTAACACTACAGACTGATCAGAATGGCTAAAATTGAAAAGGTTGTCAATACCAAATGTTATCAATGATGTAGAGCAATTGGAACCCTTGTGCACTGATGCTGGGTACATAAATTGGTATAATCGCTAAAAAACAATCGAATAACTTATCCACACTATTTAGTAAAATCACTATCCTCTCTGAATTGAAGTTAAGCACTATGATATATCCAATTCTGCTGGACAAATATCTATTGAGTATTTACTATGTACCCAGTACAGTGCTAAGGGTGTGGGGATGGAAATGAGTCTAATGAAGAACAAAGTATGATCATAAAGTAATGAGACCCATGCATTTTCAAAACATACATTACTGAACCTAAGACACTGTTAGTGCTCCAAAGATTTGAACAGATTTACTGACATATGATTTATATACCATAAAGTTCAATGACCTAGAGTGTGCAATTGAATGTTTTAACATATTTACTGAGTTGTGTAAATGTCATCATGATCTAATTTTAGAATTTTCATTATTCCAGAAAGAAACTTTGTACCTGTTACTTGTTAGCTGTTACTCCCCATCCTCCCTCAGCTTGCCAAAACATACCTCGGCAACCACTAATCTACTTTCTGTTTCTATAGATTGCTCCAAACATTTTAGTAAGTTTATAAGCTACATAAGAAAACTATTAATTGATCATATTTGGCTCTTTAAAATATTAGTTTTGCTATTTCAAAAAAAATCCAATCCATCACTCAGAGGATGAATACTTGCTATCACTCAGAATAAATACCACAGAAGTGGCATTGACTCCTCAATGCAGTGTTCAAATAGGTCCAGAAAAAACTTGGGATTATAGAACCATCGTGGGAATAAGGGTGCAGCTTCTCAAGGGTCCTACTTTGAAGGGCATCATTTATTTGGATGTCTCTGGCCCGCCTTTCTTTTGGAAGCAAACATGTCAGTATTATTACCTTTGAGTTATATCTTACTAACACATAGTACAAATAAGTGTACGGTTGGTTGGTAAGACAAGATTTTCACATATGAACTAATCAAGAGAAGATCTGTAGATTCTATCTTCTAGTTGTCACTCGTATTCATACTCTTCTCTGTATGCCCATGGCCACTGTTATTGTTCGGGCCTTCAATACTTCTTATTCAAACAATTGTGCCAGTCATAACCTACTTATAGACTCTGCTTTCTCTAGTTCCTCTTACACCACGCCTTTGGAAAAGGGTGACCATATTATTCATAAAATGAGACTGTCCTGGACAGACTGAGATGTATAATAACTCTATATCAGAATGATTTTGCTCCACTGTTCATGATTCCTCAAAAGCTCCTGCCCACTGCAAGATCAAATCCAATTTCTGTAGTTAAACAGAGAGGGCCCTTCACCATTCAGCATCATCTGGCTCCTATCTAACCAGTCTAGCTTTATATTATTCTTTTCTCCCCCCTTACTACTTTATATCCTAGTAATGCTATCACTATCTAGTGCTTAGGTCTTTGCATGTGCTCCCCTTTTCCTTTCCTATCTAACCCATGAATTCTTGTCATTTAAATAAAATCTCAAATTATCCACCTCTATGAAGTCTTCTCTGATCATTTCACTGAGACTTACATGCTGCTTCTCGAGGGCAGGAACTTTGTCTTTTCATCCCTGTAACTTTGGAGCCTAGAACAGTGGCTGCTACTAAACAAATATTTGTTGATTAAATGAATAAGAACAAGAAAATATGTATTTAAGTGCTCAATTATATGCTACAGATAATACTTCATGCTAATTTATACAACAGTCTATTCTCTGGGCTGGTAGACAACTTAATTTAGACCTAACAGTAGACAGCATACCTTGAGAAAATAATCAGTTAAACATTTCACGCATGGATTACTCATCAAGTTGTTGGTTTTTTGTTTTGTTTTTTTTTTAATGAAAGTTCACTTTTCAATTAAGTTAAATAACACTTAGCTAATATATGGGTTGTTATAATGCTTTTATTTTGTATTTCCACTATCAGTCTGTAGTACTGTCAGTCCATCTACTTAGTAGCCTGAGTTAGAAATCTGCGAGTCATCACTGACTCTTACTTTGTCTCTTACTATCACTTATCACATGTAGTTGTCCACCAAGGGCCTATATCTCGTTACCTCCTAGACGTCTTTTGAATGTGTTCCTTCCTCATTACTACTGCTTTAGTTGGGCTCTCATTATCTTTTCCCTGGGTTATTCCAACAGCCTCCTAGCTAGACTCCTAGTCTAGCTGCTGCCCCTCTAGTCAAGGCTCTACATCTCTATCAGGATCCTCTAAGTGCAGACCTGATGATGTGATTCTCTGGTTCAGGATTACTTGATAGCTCCCTAACACCTACAGATGAAAGCCAAAACTCCTTGGCAATGCAAGGTTCCTAATCTGGCTCCCGCTTCATTCTCTTCTCATCATTTACCACTTCCTCACTAGAACTTTATGCTCTGAGCATGACAAACTAATGGTAGCTCACGATCAGCTCCTGCTTAAAAGTTCAGTTTCCTCTCCTACAACGCCAGTGTCACCATATACCACCAATTCTTTATTCAAGTAACACCGAATAAGTCAGAGTTCCCAGACATATGCCTTCAAGTCTTCTTTACATGCCATTCACTGCCTGAAATGTCCTTCCCATATTTTCTCTGTGGCAAGTTCCCAGTCATGCTTCAAAACTTTGTTTAGATGTTGCCTCTTCTAGGAAGCTTTCTCTGATCCCTTTGAATAATTAACAGCTTCACTTTTCTGTGCTACTACTGTATCTTCTCTCTCTCTCTGGCCCTTGCTCTCTCTCTCTCTCTCTGTACTTAATATATTAGATGTCTATATCTATCTATTTGGAACTTTGACTTGCAAGAATTAGAACTGAAGGGTTCCATAATCATCTGGCATCCATTCAATGTTGTATCTATGGCTAGAAATGTACCTGATATACATGATAGGAATTCCACAGTTCTTCCTGGTTCACTTAAGGTCTTGGTCACAATGTAACACTTGTGCTGAGTCACTCTCTGCACTAAGCAGTCATCTGCATAGGTTCCTTTGTGTGTGCATGGTATTTGATATCGCCTTTTAGACTATGTCTTAAGGACAAGGAGCCATGTCTTATTTATCTCTGTATCTTCAGTACCTCCTCATACAATGCCATGTGTAGAATATATTGAATACTCAATGAATATTTTCCAAATTACAGTAAAATACAATTAGTTATTTCCGTTTGTAAATGCTCCATGGTTTAAGGCAAGGATTGGAGAATATATTTTACTTGAGCTATATCTATAGAATGCCACCAATTTAGCAATTTCTGAGTTGGCCTTTTATTTTTCAACTTGTCTAACAGATTTCTATATAACTGAGAGCCATCCTTATTCAAATTAGCTATTAATGGACAAGGGCCTGGACTTTTTTATTTTAATGAAATGATTTTAAAGTCACTTGAAGCCATAATTTTATTAAGCAATTTATAGTCTTCTAAAAGTTTTACTATTAAGTTGCTAAGCAAACTTTTTTCCATATAGAAAAAGCAAATAAGCTTCAGCTCAAGTCACTTTCTGAATTATGACCTATTCCAATTGGTGGGGTTCAGTTAATGTGGCTTTATGGTAATAAATTATTCAACCTTTATTTCCATGTTATGCAGGGGAAAAAAAACTGGAAATAAATCCTTTCACGAGGATTACCAAAAGACAACCATTTTGATGAGATTCCACTTCTGAACTTAACTACTATTAAAATAAAATGGTGTCTCCACACCCATTGCCCTTCACAGCAGAGTGTGTGCTGCCATCTACTGATGTCAGGTAAGTATACTAGAGGCCTGGTTTACCATTCTCAATCACAAAACAAGCTTTTAAAGAGATCTTTTCCATTAGTTATTATAATTTGCTTTTGTAAATTATGATAAAGAAAAAACACTGTGACACAATAGGGAGAAAGTTTTTAAAAATCAGCAAATCAAAATCAAAAGAAAAAAAAGCAATACCAGAACAATTTCCTACCAGAACTTCCTAAATAAGAAAGAAACTATTCATTTTAAAGTACAGGTTTTAAGAACACTAAATACTTATATTTGAAAGTAGCATTTATGATATGAGTTCAGTGACAGAAAAGCCCATCAATATATTTTCTGACTAAGGTGAACTCCCACCATTAAAAGATTATCCTTTTAGCATAATGAAGATTTTGATTTCTGAGAAAAAGTAAAATAATTATCTAAACTGATATCAGTTCTATATGAGGGTGAATTAGGAAAAAGTCTTTGAGTGGGGAATACTGAGGGAGGCGCGAGGCAAGGAGTCGGTGATTGTGGGGCCCAGAGGAAGGAGGTTGAAGACAAATTTCCTGTATTACACAACTTTACTGACAGTCAATGGCTTTTGAAATTTGTCACTAAAATGTGGGCATTTCCTTTTTTATTATACTTTAAGTTTTGGGGTACATGTGCAGAACGTGCAGTTTTGTTACATAAGTATACACGTGCTATGGTGGTTTGCTGCACCCATCAACTCGTCATCTATATTAGGTATTTCTCCTAATGCTATCCCTCCCCTAGCCCCCCACACCCTGATCCCAGTGTGTGATGTTCCCCTCCCTGTATCCATGTGTTCTCATTGCTCAACTCCCACTTATGAGTGAGAACATGCAGTGTTTGGTTTTCTGTTCTTGTTTCTTTATTTTTCAACAGATCGGGACAGACCACAATGAACAAGCCAGACCCAGGCTATTTGTCTGTGTAAAACCGAAAGATGACCTGTTCATTTCAGCCAATAATGATTCTTGGTCTGGCCACCACAATCAGTATCTGCATGGAAGATGAAGAATAGCTCTGTGGTCTGGGCTGCCCACCTCTTAGTAACCGGACCCTTGACACTGAAGGTGAGGATGATTTAGTAGAGGCTGCCATCTACTCTTCATCATGCTTATGAGGTCCACTCTGGTATGGGATATTGACCATCTTTCTACTTCCCTGTTTCCCTTTTTCCTCTCTTTTGCCTCTCAGCACAGGCTGCTCTACTTTTTCCCCAAGCTCCAATGGGGCCCTTGAGTCCAAGATACTTGATGGCTTCTGTACAGTAATCATACATCTGGGATTATTCCTGGTTTCAATCATTCTGTCACACTGTAAGACCCCATAACCCCATTTTATGCTGAAAATATGATTGCTCTCACTCTAAAAATAGCATAATAACAATTTTATACTACTGTTTATTGTGCTAGATGTCTTATGTACTTTAACTCATTTAGTCCTCACACAACCCCTATTATGTAGGTACAATTATTATCTCCATCTTTCAGATGAAGAAAATGATGTTTGGAGATGTTAAGTGACTTGACTAAGGACATATAGCTAGTATAAGTCTAAGACTCAAACCCAGTGATGACTTGTTTCAAAGCTTGACCCATTGTATTATATTATTAAGGCTTTATACTTATGTAGTAATAATTACCACTTATTGAGCCCCTATGATGTGCCTGGTACTGTTGCTGAGGTTTTTATATTATCATTATCCCCACTTTTTAGATGAGAAAATGGAGGTCCAGAAAATTTAAATAACTGGCCCTAAGTGACACAGCTAATAGCAATGGTTCTGTGATTTAAATGTAGATCCTTCTGACTCCAATATCTGACCTCTTAACCATAGGATGAGCTCCTTAAAATCCATCCTATAGACAGAGTCTTGAAATGTAGTAATGGGCTAGGCTTGGTGGCTCCTGCCTGTAATCCCAGCACATTGGGAAGCTGAGGCAGGAGGACTACTTGAGCTCAGGAGTCCAAGACCAGCCTGGGCAACACAGCAAGACCCCATATGTACAAAAAATAAAAAAATAAAAATAGCCAGGCATGGTGGCGTATACTTAAAATTATAGCTACCTGGGAGGCTGAGGTGGATTGTTTGAGCCCACGAGGTCAAGGTTGCAGTGAGCTATGATTGTGCCAGTGTACTCCAGCCTGGGTAACAGAGCCAGACCTTATCTCTTACAAAAATGTAATTTTGTAAACATGTAGTTATGATTCTTATCTCCATTTCACAGGTTAAAAATTGAAGCTCAGAGGAGTTAAGTCACTTGTCTGAAGTTATCCTTAGACAAAGGTGTAATGGCAAAGAGAAGGCACAGAGAGGGTAATGGTGGAGCAGGAAAGTCTGACTTTGTGGACTTTAGAGTATAGTTCACTGGATCTGCTTCATGAGAAGCACTGCTCCATTTCTCAGCAGGTTCACTCTGACAAAATCTACAAATTCAATGTAAGGTTGGCAGTCACAGGTGGCCTGCTGGCTAGAGGGAAAATGACTATCTCTATGCCCAAGCATGAAGTCCAGTAGAGACAAAAAAAACCACTTAATTCTTAATTAAACTGTAATCAAATTAGCTTCCCCTTCTTCACCAAGTTGCTCAGTGTAGAGCAGAATAAACAACAAATAATAAGGACACAGCCCTAGCACGATTAGAGTTTACAAGCAAAACAAGATTTTGGTCCAAGAAAATAATGCTTGTTTCTCTGTCAACTAACTTAACAAAACTATACAAGCATTTTTGTTGTAATACATCCATTGAGATTTGAAACAGATACCAAATAACAGTCATTTTATTAAAGCAAGGCTGTTGGATTTTTAAAATCTGATATAATCACATAGGTCATGTCTACATATGCAAAATAAAGAAAAACATTGTGGCAATTGTCTGAATAATTGAACTTAAATTATTCCAGGCAATTCTTTCATTTCGTTCTTCCTTTTTACAGAAATAGACAGTTGGGATATGCAGAAGCAAAGTAGGTAGGTAATGGAAAAGGTATAAGCTTTGAAGGTAAACAGGTCTCAGTTCAAACTTTGGCTGTGCCACACATTAGTTTGGTGACTTGGTCAGTTAAGCTTTTTAAAGCTTACTTTCATTCACTGATCTGTAAAATGAGGATATTAGGATCAGCTGCAAGGAACTACTGTGAAACTATGATAATGCATGTAAAGTGGCCCACCCAGAAGGTGCCCAATAAATGGGAATTACTACTGCTGTTATTACAGCAAATGGTTAGTATCAGTGCTAGTGGCATATTTAATCATAAATAGTAAAGTCAGCAAAAATCTAGCAATTGTAGTTCTGAGTGCTCACTGACAGCTGCAACTACGACCTTTGCCTTTCCAAATGCATCTAACTCAAATGCCTCAATCTCAGTACTGTTGACATTTTGGACTGAATAATACTTTACTGTAAGGTGAACGGAGGGTAGCTGTCCTATGCACCATAGGATGTTTAGAAGCATCCTCGGCCTCTACCCATTAGATGCTACTAGCAATCTCTGAATCAGGACAATAAAAACAGTCTTCAGACGTTGCTAAATGTCCTTGGGAGGGCAAAATCATCCTACCACCACCTCTGCAGAGCCTCCCTGTGGCCTATAGTGGGAATTACTCTCTTCCTTTTCTGAGGTCTTTCAAATAAAAATATACATGAAACGAGATTCTCTTATGCTGTAATTGTATCATACTAGTAAATCATATTTTCCAAAAAAGATTAAATTTCTTGATGACAGGAAAGTTTCATTCTGTTGTGTCCTCCAAAGTTTCTTGCATAGAACAGACAAGTAGGAACTCAGTAAAGATGTATTTGTTTACTTATTTTTTTTCATTCATTCACTCAACAAGCATTTGCCGTATGCCTTTATGTAATAGGCATGAACTAGGAGTTGGACATGTAGGGAAAAAAGGGCACAGTCCCTGCTCTTAAGAATCTCACAGTGTAGTGAAGAAGTCAGACTAACATGGTTTGATATTTGCTCTAATAAAAGTGGTAAGGAAGAGACGCCCTTAACTTGGACTGGGAGAGACAAGCAACATTTTTCTGAGGAGGCAACTTTTGAGCTGAGTTTTGAAGGATGAGTAGGAGTTAGTCAAACTGGGGTTGGAGGGGGAGGGCACTTATTGCTGATATCTAGCAATTTGTTAGATGCTTTTATAGTATGTTTAATGAATATGCTTTACAAACCTTTGACTTTTCAGCAGATAATCCATTTTTTTTTTATCTTCTTGACCCAGAAAAGTAACTAGAAGGTAAGTGTTTTCTAAAACTGGGGCAACAAGTGTGTACACACAAGTATGTACACACTAATGACATTGTGGAAGGAAGCTACTAGCATTTGCTAGTTTTGTCTCTCCTGCCACATAGAAATGCTTCTGAATTAAGGGAAAAAGCTATATTATTTGTTGTTACAAGTTTTGATTGACTGTGTTGGGCTTTGAGGTTAACATATCTATCATCATTGATTAGTTGAGGGCCCTTGGGTTATGATCATAACATATTTTATCAGACTATTCTATCTCTTTTGAAGATGTAATATTAAAACTTGCTACTTAATTTGTCTTATCAATTTTCACCTCAATTGATTCCTTCAAGTAAAAATATTTAGTTCCTGTCAAATTAGGAGTGGAAGGGAGAAAGTGTTCTGGCATATGCAGTGAATCCCAAATTTTTCATCTCATAATTTTGGGAAGTCTGGAGTTCATATAAGCAGATTAAAACTTTCAAAGGATCAATTCCCATTTTAAATGGCTTATGAGAAACACTCCCATGAAGAAAGTAATCATGGCAAAAAGTACTCACTTAGCTTCTCTAAGATCTCCTCATCTGTCATCTTGGATTTTTTTCTTTGCCGATCTGTGTTCCTGTACAAAGTACTGGAATTGGCATTTTCAGCAGAGGGTGGTGTGACCTCTTTATTTGGTGCTGCTGGTGAAGCAATGGATTCAACCACAGAACGAGTGTAGATCTAAAAAAACAGAAAGTTCTGCAATTAAAACAGCAGGCCAAGGAAAGAGTGTGGAGTCAATGTATTGTAATATCAATGAATTTTTAAAGACAAGTGGTATT
>NW_016827555.1:0-1690 GCF_001698545.2 Rhinopithecus bieti
CATTTTAATAAAAAATATTTTTGAACAAAATTTGTTTAGCACCATGGAGGAATAAATCTAATCATTTCAAATAGCTAATCTTTTAAAATTGTACATTAGAGAAAATTTTCAAAGTAAAAAATTATTGAGGCAGCATTAGTTTAGAATATATAGATGAGGAAGCCAAATTACAATATATTGAATCATTATTTATTCTAATTACATTATGAGCATTGCAGAAAATGCGGTATATCTGATTATTTTCGTGCACCAAGCATACAAAGACAATCCTCAGAAGAAAGTAAAATAACAGAACTATTAGTATTTGAAATTATAGCGTTCTTGAAATTTTGGAAACACAGATTCAAGATAAAAAAATTAACTATGAATCATCTCATAATATACTATATGTGTATACATTATTTAAAAAATTGTTCATTTTAGGCAGATTGTATTAACAATATAAATGCATACTATGTAAAATGAGAAATAAAACTGTGAAGAATACATACATAAAATTATTCAAACTTATTAGTAGTAAATAAAATGCTCAATACATGATAGGGGCATGTCAAAATTATGTGGAGCTAGTTTGAAGATTGTAATCATGGGAAAATAAATATTCATAAGTCTGTGCTGATATACATAAATAATTGAATGAATAAATAAATGAGAGTGAAAGAATTGTTCTTCCCTGCAGTATAATTCCAATCAATAAATGAAGAAAAAAGAATGAAAATATAAAATCAACACTTTGTGAACATTACCCTCTTATTTGCTGTAGGCAAGATTTATCAGTAGATGCTAAACTTAATGAATAGAAGTATGATTAAAATAGGTTAATTGCATAGTTTCAAATAATCTCCCAAGAAAATATGTATTAATTACAAAGGAAAAAATCATACTGGAGAAACTTGTCAGATTCCACCTTAACCAAGTGATCGATGTTAAATTTACTGCGGAAATATTAATATGATACCTTGCTTGATATTATCCACTGAGAAGGACATGATGTTATACGTGTGGTATCTGCACAATCGGAATTTATTCACAAAAAAAAAACAAACCCAAATTTAGAGACATTTACAGAATAACTGGACAGTATCGTTTAAACTTGTCAAAATCATGAAAGACAAATCTCTTCCGGATTGGAGGCGATTAAGGAGACATGAAGCAAAACGCACTGTGGGACTGCACCTGAAAAGGACGTTAGTAGTATAACTTGTAGGTTGAATAAAGTTTGCAGATTAGTTAATACCAACATTAATGTTGTGTTTTCACAATTGCATTATGATTTTATAAAGTATTAATATTTGGGGAAGCTAAGTGAGTTTAAGTTTGCAATGAGCTATATTTGTGATCATGCTATGGTACTCCAGCCTGGGTGACAGAGCCCCTGAATATATATATATATATATGTGTGTGTGTGTGTGTGTGTGTGTGTGTGTGTGTGTGTGTGTGTGTATGTAAATATATAATTTTTGGAAAGTTAAATTACAATATGATGCCACATGTAATATATGAATAAGTGCTTTTTGGTTTAGAGGGGAAGAAGAGGTTGTTACACTCTAATATTTGAGGAGAGCATCAAGTTCAAATTGCTTTTCCTGAGTAGGATTGAAGTTTTCCTAAATCTGAATGCAAGATAAGATGGTTTGGAAGATCACATTAGAGACTCAGACATATTTAGAAAACTTTCAGTAGTCTGTTC
>NW_016827557.1:0-34699 GCF_001698545.2 Rhinopithecus bieti
GATTTATTTGTTTATTTTGAGACAGGGTCTCACTCTGTCACCCAGGCTGGAGTGCAGTGGCGCAATCTCGGCTCACGACGCCTCTGCCTCCCAGGTTCAAATGATTCTCCTGGCTCACCCTCCCAGAAAATTGTAAAACTCACTGGATGGACTTCATAGCACAATGGAGGCTGGGCACAGTGGCTCACACCTGTAATCCCAGCACTTTGGGAGGCTGAGGCAGGCGGATCACGAGGTCAAGAGATTGAGACCATTCTGGCTAACATGGTGAAACCCCGTCTCTACTAAAAATACAAAAAATTAGCCAGGCGTGGTGGCGGCGCCTGTAGTCCCAACTACTCGGGAGGCTGAGGCAGGAGAAGGGCATGAACCAGGGAGACAGAGCTTGCAGTGAGCCGAGATCACGCCACTGCACTCCAGCCTGCTGGGCAACAAAGCGAGACTCTGTCTCAAAAAAAAAAAAAATAGCAGAATGGAGATGACAGAGGAGAGGATCAGGGATACCGTGATAGTTCCACAGAAATTATCCAATCTGAACAACAGAGAGCAATTGAAGGAAAAATTAAGAGCCTCAGGCCTCTGGGGAAACAACAGCAAAAGCTCTAACATTTATGTCACTCGAGTCTCAAAAGGACAGGAGAAAGAGTCTAGGACGGAAAAAAGGCATTGGAAAAAATAATAGCTGGAAACTGTCCAATTTAGTCAAAGACATAAACTTACAGTTCAAGAACCTGCAAGACAGGATGAGAAAACACAAAGACACTCCATGCCCAGATACACCATAATCAAACTACTGAAAATTAAGTCAAAGAAAAAATATTGTAAGCAGCCAGAGAAAAATGATGTTTTACTTATAAGGGAAGAATGGTTCAAATGACTGTGGATGTCCTTTCAGAAACCACAGAGGCCAGAAGTAAGTGGAACAAGAGTTCTAAAAGAAAAGAACTATCAACTCATAATTCTACATCTATTAAAAATATTCTTCGGGGCCGGGTGCAGTGGCTCACACCTGTAATCCCAGCACTGTGGGAGGCCGAAGCGGGTGGATTACCTGAAGTCAGGAGTTCAAGACCAGCCTGGCCAACAATGGTGAAACCTTGTCTCTACTAAAAATACAAAAATTAGCTGGGCATGGTGGTGGGTGCCTGTAACCCCAGCTATTCAGGAGGCTGAGGCAGGAGAATCACTTTAATCCGGGAAGCGGAGGTTGCAGTGAGCTGAGATCATGCCACTGCACTTCTAGCCTGGGTGACAACAGTGAAACTCTGTCTCAAAAAAAAAAAAAAAAAAAAAAGAAAGAAATTCTTTGGGAATGAAGGTGATATAAGACACACTTGGGTAAAGGGAAGCTAAGAGGGTGTCTTGCCAACAGAACGGCTCTGCAAGCATTGCTCACCAAAGTTCTTTTGGCCAAAGGGAAGTGATACTAGAAGGACACGTACATGGGGAATGAAGGAAGAGCAACAGAGACAGTAACTGTCTGTGTCAATATAATAGACTCCTCTGTCCCTCTTGAATTTTTAAAGTATGTTTGATGGTTGGAAATGAAAATAACAGTGTCAGATGGCATTTTCAATGTATGCAGACCTACCGTATAAACAAGGGAGGATAAAACTTAATACCTACAGGGTGGTAAGTTTCCAGATTCCACTTGAAGTGATGGAATATTTATTCTAAATAAACTATGAAAAGTTAAATATATATATATATGTTGTAATCTCTACTGCAAACCATGAAAAAAACTATACAAAAAAAAAAAAAAAAAAAAAAATGGAAAATTAGGCCAGGTGCAGTGGCTCATGCCTGTAATCCCAGCACTTTGGGAGGCCAAGGCAGGCAGATCATGAGGTCAGGAGATCAAGACCATCCTGGCTGACATGGTGAAACCCCATCTCTACTAAAATACAAAATTAGCCAGGCGTGGTGGCGGGTGCCTGTAGTCCCAGCTACTCAGGAGGCTGAGGCAGGAGAATGTGTGAACCTGGGAGGCGCAGGAGATCACACCACTGCAGTCCAGCCTGGGTGACAGAGTGAGACTCTGTCTCAGGAAAAAAAAAAAAAAAAAGAAAAATTAAATGGAACATTTTAGTAAAAAATGTTCATATATTCAAAAGAAGGCATAAAGGGGAACAAGAATTTTTTTGCTTGTTTGAGACAGTCTCGCTCTGTCGCCCAGGCTGGAGTGCAGTGGCATAATCTTGTCTCACTGCAGCCTCCACTTCCCGGGTTCAAGTGATTCTCCTGCCTCAGCCTCCTGAGAGGCTGGGAATACAGGCCCATGGCACAATGCCTGGCTAATTTTTTGTATTTGTAGTAGGGATGGGGTTTCACCATGTTGGCCAGGCTAGTCTCAAACTCCTGACCTCAGGTGATCCACCTGCCTCAGCCTCCCGAAGTGCTGGGATTACAGTCGTGAGCCACCACCCCCGGCCGGCCTAGAATTTAAAACAAAATTTAAAAGATAAAAGAAAATCATTGCCATGAATCTAAACCTGCTCTAAAAAGTTTATTTTATTTTATTTATTTATTTATTTTTTGAGATGGAGTCTTGCTCTGTCGCCCAGGCTAGAGTACAGTGGGCCAATCTCACTCACTGCAAGCTCCACTTCCCGGGTTAATGCCATTCTCCTGCCTCAGCCTCCCCAGCAGCTGGGACTACAAGTGCACGCCACCACGCCCAGCTAATGTTTTGTATTTTCAGTAGAGACAGGGTTTCACCATGTTAACCAGGATGGTCTTGATCTCCTGACCTCATGATCTGCCTGCCTCGGCCTCCCAAGGTGCTGAGATTACAGGTGTGAGCCACTGCGCCTGGCCAAAAAGTTTATTTAATAAAATAAAACAATAACCTTCATTCAAACATATCAATAAATATAGTAATTATAAAGTCTTAAGACTACCCATGAAAGGACAGAAATTGCCAGAGAGGATTTTTTTTAATGGTCCAATTTTATGCTACCAAAAATATGTATTTCAAATATAATGGAATAGATAGTTCAAAGAGAAAGAATGGGAAAAGGATACACCAGGAAAACAGTAATCAAAGGAAACCCAGAGTGGCTATATTAATAACAGAGAAAGCACAATTTAAAGCAAAGAGCATTGCCACAGATAAAGAAGGACATTACATAATGATAAAAGGGTCATTTACAAAGAGAACAAAACAATCCTGAATGTATGTGCACCTAACAACAGAGCTTCAGAATACGTGAAGCAAAACGGACAGAACTGAAAGGCAAAATAGACATATCGGCAAATATAGAGACTTCATGGTCAGGCGCGGTGGCTCAAGCCTGTAATCCCAGCACTTTGGGAGGCCAAGACGGGCGGATCACGAGGTCAGGAGATCGAGACTATCCTGGCTAACACGGTGAAACCCCATCTCTACTAAAAATAAATACAAAAAACTAGCTGGGTGAGGTGGCGGTGCCTGTAGTCCCAGCTACACGGGAGGCTGAGGCAGGAGAATGGCATAAACCCGGGAGGCGGAGCTTGCAGTGAGCTGAGATCCAGCCACTGCACTCCAGCCCGGGCGACAGAGCGAGACTCCGTCTCAAAAAGAGACTTCAACACTCCTCTCTTAGTAGGAGACAGAAATCAGCAAGGATATAGAAGAGCTGAACAATATCATTAACCAACTGGAGTTAATTGACATTTGTAGAATCTTTACCCAGCCACAGCAGAATAGACATTCTTTTCAAGTGCAAATGGAATATTCACCAAAACCATATCTTGGAACATAAAACACACCTTAACAACTATGGAAGATTGAACTCATATAAAATATGTTCTCTGACCAAAATGGAATTTGATTAGAAATCAAAGAAAGAACCACAACAGAGATATCTTAGAACAAACACTTTGAAATTAAGCACATATCTAAATAATTCATAGGTAAGAATGGATGTCTCAAGGGAAATTCAAAAACATTTTTAACTGAATGAAAATACAGTGTATTAAAATCTGTTGGATATACCTAAAACAATGCTGAAATGAGTAATTTATATCAAAACATCACATTGTACCCCATAAATAGATACAATTATCTACTGTCAATGAAAAAAACCCTTTATTTTTAAGAAGAAACTTGCAGTATTCTTACATTAGAAAGGAAGATCTCAAATCAATCATTGAAATTTCATTAAGAAACTAGAGAGGCCGGGCGCGGTGGCTCAAGCCTGTAATCCCAGCACTTTGGGAGGCCAAGATGGGCGGATCACGAGGTCAGGAGATGGAGACCATCCTGGCTAATGCGGTGAAACCCCATCTCTACTAAAAAATACAAAAACTAGCCGGGCGAGGTGGCGGGCGCCTGTAGTCCCAGCTACTCGGGAGGCTGAGGTAGGAGAATGGCGTGAACCCAGGAGGCGGAGCTTGCAGTGAGCTGAGATCCGGCCACTGCACTCCTGCCTGGGCGACAGAGCGAGACTCCATCTCGGGAAAAAAAAAAAAAAAGAAACTAGAGAAAGAAGAGCAAAGTAGATCCAAAGCAAACATAAAGAAGGAAATGATAAAAAATAAGTGTAGAAATCGATGATATTGAAAACAGAAAATGATGGAGAATATCAATGAAACCAAAAGCTGGTTCTTTAGAAAGATCGATAAAATTAACAAATCTCTAGTGATACTGACAAAGAAAAAAAGAAGACACAAAGGTCAAGAATGAACATAGGGATATCACTAGAGATCTGCAGACATTAAACGGGTGATGAGGCAATGCTATAGCAACGCTACACACATAGATTTGACAACGGAGATGAAAGGAACCAATTCCTTGAAAGCAACTAACTTCCAAAACTCACCTTAGGTGAAATAGGTATAACCTAAATAGTCCTATTACCATTAAATACGTTGAATTTATCATTTCAAATCTTAGAAAAAGAAATCTCCAGGAAGAGACAGTTTACTGGTAAATTCTACCAATCATTTAATGAAGAAATAACACAATTCTATACTGTCACTTTCAGAAAATAGAGGAGGTTTGGTTTTTTGAAATCAAAACCAGACAAAGACAAACAGACCAATGTGCCATATGAACAAAAATATTCAGCAAAATATAGCAAATAAAATTCAGCAATATAGGCTGGGCATGGTGGCTCACGCCTGTAATCTCAGCACTTCGAGAGGCCAAGGCAGGCCATCCTGGCTAACACAGTGAAACCCTGTCTCTACTAAAAAATACAAAAAAAAAAAAAAAAAAAAGCCGGGCGAGGTGGCGGGCGCCTGTAGTCCCAGCTACTCGGGAGGCTGAGGTAGGAGAATGGCGTGAACCCAGGAGGTGGAGCTTGCAGTGAGCCGAGATCGTGCCACTGCACTCCAGCCTGGGTGACAGAGTGAGACTCCATCTCAAAAAAAAAAAAAAAAAAAAAAAATTCAGCAGTATATATAAGTGATAGATGATAGACACAGGTATAGAGAGATATGCCACGATCAAGTGGGGTTTATCCTGGGGATGCAAGACTGGTTTACTATTTATAAATTAATCAATATAATCTATCACACTAACAGTGTAAAGAAGAAAAGCATCACAGCAATTGATGCAGAAAAAGCATTGAACAATAGGTAAGAAAGGAAGTTTCAAGGGAAATGTAACATCCATTCATGATAAAACTCCACAAATGGCCGGGCGCGGTGGCTCAAGCCTGTAATCCCAGCACTTTGGGAGGGCGAGATCGGCGGATCACAAGGTCAGGAGATCGAGACCATTCTGGCTAACACGGTGAAACCCTGTCTCTACTAAAAATACAAAAGAAAAAAAAACTAGCCGGGCGAGGTGGCGGGCGCCTGTAGTCCCAGCTACTCGGGAGGCTGAGGCAGGAGAATGGCGTAAACCCGCCATTAGAACCCAGGAGGTGGAGCTTGCAGTGAGCTGAGATCCGGCCACTGCACTCCAGCCTGGGCAACAGAACGAGATTCCGTCTCAAAAAAAAAAAAAAAGAAAAGAAACTCCACAAACTAGGTACAGAAGGGAACTTCCCCAATCTGGTGAAGGACATTTTCACAAGCCTACCACTAATATTATATTTAATCGTAAAAGACTGAATATTTTCTCCCTGAGATCAGGAACAAGTTGATTGTCCACACTCACCCCTCCTATCAGTATCCTACTGGAAGTCCCAGCCAGCGCAATAGGCTAAAAAAAATAAATAAATAAGTGAGGGGATGGTGGGAGGAAAGGAAGCATACAGATTGGAAAGCAAGAACTAAAACTGTCTGTTTACAGACAACATGATAACTTCTTCATTGAAAATCCAAAGGGGAAGAAAACCTAGAATTAATGCATAGGTTTCTAAAGACTGCAGGATACAAAGTCAACAATCAATTGTATTTCTCTGTACTAGCTATGAACAATTGGTAGCCAACATCTAAAATACAATGCGGTTTGCTATAGCTACCCCCAGCCCCCCCACAAGATACTTAGGTATGAATCTAGCAATCTGTGTGCAGGATCTGTATGCTGAAAACTATGAAATGAACTTCTGATGAAAGAAATCAAAGGAGACCCAAGTAATCATAGAGACACACGGTATTCATGGATTGGAAGACTCAATGTAGTAAAGGTATTCTCCCAAAATTAATCTACATATGTAATGCAGTTCCCATAAAAATCCCAGCAGGATTTTCTTTGTGGAGATATATAAAGTAATTCTAAAATGTATATAGAAAGGCGAAGGAACTAGAATAGCTAAAAACACCAAAATGTGACTAATAATAAACATAAATCTATTTATGACAATTCACACCTGTAAAAAGTTCCTTAATGCAGTGAGGGGAACTTGTTGATCAAATGTGGAAGGGTGGTCTGGCTTTGAGTTGCTTGGGGTAATACGGAGAGGGCAGTTCCATTTTCAGCTCTGAGAAGCTGAGGCTCCCGCCTGGGTTGCCTGTGAAAGGCCACCTGGCTCTTGGCCTGTGGCCCCTCCAGTTACATGCCCAGGCTGTGGGTCCTAGGGGTGACATCAGAGCTGGGACCTGGAGTGCCAGTGCACTGGGTGCAAATGTCCTCCTCTGGGACTCAGTTTCTCCACTGCCCAGCCCAGCTGGATTTTTACCCTGCTGCTTTGAGAACTCAGGGGCCAATGCCACATCCATGACCCAGGAAGATGGGGGTTGCAAAGTGGCTAGAGACAAGCAGACAATGTCTTGATTTTCAGAGAGGGAGGCAGGGCCTGTGAGTAGGAAACCAGAGAGCTGTGGCTTTGGACAGTGCCCACACCCCCCTGCAGGCCAGTGCTAGACAACCCAGGACCTTCCTGTCCCAGGCTTGCTAGCTCCGTGGGGGACATGAGGCCACCCTGCAGGTCAGTGATCAGACAGCACTCGTCTATGGTCATCCATCCACTCACTGATGAATTTGTCTCAAACTTGCTTTTGAAAACCCACCATGTGCCCAGCACATCCCAGGCCTGAGGGCACTGCCGTGGATCTGAGAGACCCTGTCCCAAAGCTCCTGGTCTTGTGGGGAGGCAGAGAAGAGATGACAGGAGAACCGCAGTCGGTGGCCAGGGCTGTGGGAAAGTAGCCCCAGCGATGTAATGTGGAGGGACGCCCCTCCCGCAGGCAGGTCTGTGTGACCTGGCCTGAGACTGTCCGGCGAGCTGAATGGGGGTGGGCGGCGTCAGCCACGCGCAGGACTGGGGGCTCCCAGCAGAGACTGCAGCGGATGTGCAGCCAGGGCGTGTACAGGAGCCGCGCAGCTAGGGAGGCGAGGCTGCACCTGCTTCCCATCTTGGGCTCAGCCTGGCGTCTGCAGCGCTGCCCTCACAGCCCCGGATCCCAGTCAGTGTAGACATCTGCCCTCCCTGGGCTGACGTCCAGGACCACAGAGCTTGGGTCACCTCCGCAAGAGGCCACGGCGATGGCCCAGGCCCCATCAGGTCCACACAGGTGAGCCACGTTCTGGGCAGTTCCCACCTGGCTGCTGTGGCTCCTCGTGTCGCCGGGGCTTCCGCAGGGCTGCGTGGGGCCAGGGCCAGTTCTTGCCACCTCCGCCTTGCCACCTCCGCCTTCCAGGGAGGAAACCACCTCAGTCTCCTTGCCTCCGAGCCCACTCAACTCCCAAAAGACACTCCGGAAGCAGGGTGGAGGGAGTCCCTCTCCTGCCGGCGGCAGCCCACGTCCTCAGAGCCTCCCTGCACCTTCTTCCTCTCCCCCAAGTCTGGGAAATGTTTTTCTAGTCTGGGGGCTGTGGAGGAACTTTGCATTTATCCCAGACATATCAATCTCCAGGGTCCAGAAGAAGAGTCTCGTTTTTCTCTGCTCTCTGCCACCACTTCCTCCCCCAGGCCCTGAGCACAGGCTGGCCGGTGTGAGGGGGAAATGGGCCCCTAGTTTAGTGATGGGCCCCTTCCCCACCTCTCTTTGCACCCACAGGCTTCCAGGGCTGTGCCAAATGCAGGCATGCGCCCCTTCCTCAGCTTTCTGTCATCTGTCTTGCTGACACGTTTCCCTAATACGGCTACATTGTGTTCTACTGTAAATACAGATGCTCTAAAGGCGCGTGCAAAAATCAGCATTCGGAGGAAAGTGCCTTCAAGCACTTGTAGGATTCATTTATAAATTTATACCAGGGATCTGCCTGGTTGTACGGGGCATTCTCAAGCTGTGTGTGGCATCTTGCTGATGCGAGACCCTTAGTGGAGGAGATACTCTTCTGCTTGCTGTTTTCTCCACTGTGCGCCTATCTAGAGGTTAATTTTGTATTTTTCAGCTTTAAAAGTTTTCCTAACACTGATGACAGGCACATTGTGTGTGGCCTACTGAAATTAGGAGCCAGTTTTCCTTCCCAGAGGCAAAGCTGACAGTGTGATGGAATGATGCTGGGCATTAGGATAGAAATGGTGCGTGCAGCTTGGGGGCCTTTGCCTCGGGGAGCCAGGTGGAATGCCCCAAGTAGTGGAGTGATGGTCAGTGTATGTCACCAGCAGAGGGGACACCCTCTGCAGCATGGAGCCCACCCGTTGTGCACAACCTGGAGAAAGGTCTCTAGGCTCACAGGGCGACATGCCCAGGCACCCGGAGCAAAGGGTGTCCAGTCTGGAGGCCCCAGAGGTCAACTGTACATGGAAGGTGAGTGGGTGCCTTGACTCAGACCCTGGAGACCTCAGTGACCCCCAGCTACTCCTCAGGTCCAGAAAGAGGCAAATGGCTTCTTGTAGGAGGGGCTTGGGAGGGGCGCTCTACTGAGTCACCAGGAACAGAGCTTTGCAGGAAACACCTTCAAGTTAGCAAAGAAGTGGCGTCCAGAGAGACCTTTCCACTGGTGCACCTTCCGTGGGATAAACAAGGCCGTAAGTGAGCAGCCATGAGCCCTGCAGGCAGGAGTATCCCCTGGGGCAAATTTGTGGTACCAAGATTCTACAAGCAGGGCTCACTCTGAGTGCAGCTGGATTCAGGATCCAAACAGTGTGCTCAAAGCTTGGCTTCCTGCCCCCACTTGTTGGCTGGGCAGCCACAGAAGCTCCCATTCATCTGCTCAACCTCCAGTCCCTCTGGCAAGAGAGCATCAGGAGGGCTGGCTGAACACTTGGTCCCTCCTGAAACCTCACTGAAGTACACCAATGGGACTTTTGTCAAAATAAACAAACAAAATGAAAGCAAGTGGGTCAGTAACCAATGATAGAACAGACCTCAGAAAGCCAAATCCACAGGCTGGGGTGCTCCCAACTTCAGGATCAGAGTTCCCCCAAATGGCCCACCTGGATCTCCCCACTGCGCACTTGTCCACAGCCCCGTCGTCTCCCCTGAAGCATCCAGTCACTCTCAGTCTCTATGTGGTGGCCAAGGAGTCCCAGACATCTGAGAGAATGCTTCCGGCATGGCAGACGAAGACCAGGGCAAAGGAGGAAAAAAGGCAAATTGGAGGACACAAAGGCAATGCAGGAAGAAGAAAACTTCAAATAAAACTTGTTATGGCCCGGTGTGGTGGCTCATGCCTGTAATCCGAGCACTTTGGGAGGCCGAGACAGGTAGATTGCCTGAGCTCAGGAGTTTGAGACCACCCTGGGCAACACGGTGAAGCCCCGTCTCCGCTCAAATACAAAAAATTAGCCGGGCGTGGTAGTGCACGCCTGTAGTCCCAGCTACTCAGGAGGCTGAGGCAGGAGAATCGCTTGAACCTGGGAGGCAAAGGTTGCAGTGAGCCGAGATCACACCGTTGCACTCCAGCCTGGGCAACAGAGTGAGATTCTGTCTCAAAAAAATTAATTAATTAAAAAATTAAAAAAAAAATTTGTTACTAATATTCTCAGAGAGGTAAAAGAAGATATTACCTCTCTGAAAAAAAAGAACAAAAAGGAGCATTCAAAGGACAAAAAAAAAAGACCTCATAGAAATTAATAATACGTCAGCAGAAATAAACAAAAGAAGATTTGAAAGATAAAATTGAAAAGTTTTCAGAAAGTAGAGCACGAAGATTCTGTAATGGAAAGTAGGAGAGAAAATATTTTTTAAATTGGAGGACAAGTCCAGGGGGGTGCAACAATGAGTGCTAAGAATTCTAGACAGAGAAAATGAAGGAGAGGAAACCATCAATGAAATGATTTAAGAAAGTTTTCCAGCACTGAAGGACATGGACTTCCAGCCTGTGAGACTGGAAAGTGCTCCACACGAGGGACATAGAAAGGCCCGTGTCAAGGTGCGTCCTTGTGAAATTTCAAAATGCTTGGGACTAGGGTGACCAACTGGCTTTGTTTACCTGAGACTGAGGGGTTTTTCTTGGGATACGGGATTTTTAGTACTAAAACTAGGACAGTCCCAGGCAAACTAGCATGATGGGTCACCTTGGAATGAAGAAAATTCTGCAAAGTTCAGAGAGAAGCCAGAAAACAATGCCTTCAAAAGTGTGAAGACAAATGAGCACTGATCTAGAATTCTATGCCCTGCTGAACTATAAAATATACTAGCAAGTGTGATGGTAAAATGAGAATGTTTACAGGCATGTGAGATCTTAAACTTCTACTTCCTAAGCACCTCTTCTCAAAAAGCTACTAGAGGATGTGCTCCATTAAAATGAAAGACCAACGCAAGAAAGAAGACTTTAAATACAGGAGACAGGAGCCCAACACACAAAGGAGAAGGAATCTCTTGGAGGATGGTGAAAGGTGATCTCAGTGTAACAGCTTTGCACCACATCCAGAGGGCAACTGAGCCCCACTGCAGCAGCGTGAGCCGGAAGTAGACATCACCAAGACCCCCACTCCCTCCAAGCCATCTGTTTAAAAAATAGACTAGTTTTAGAGCAGTTTTAGGTTCACAGCAAAACTGAGCAGAAAGTAGAGATTTCCCACATCCCCTTGCCCCCACACATACAGAGGCTCCCCCATTATCGACTCACCCACCAGAATGGTACATTTGTTACAGCTGATAAACCTACATTGCTACATCATTATTACCCAGAGTGCATAGTTCATCTTAGGGGGTCATGCTTGGTGTTGTACATTCTATGGGTTTTGACAAATGAATAATGTCACATATCCACCATTATAGTATCACGCAGAATAGTTTCACTGCCCTAGAAATCCTCTGTGTTCCACCTATTTATTCCTTCCTCCCCACTAACCCTGGAAACCATTGGTCTTTCTAGTGTCTCCATAAACGTTCATGTTCCAGAATGTGATCTAGTTGGAATCATATAGTCTTTTTGGATTGGCTTCTTTTGTTTAGTAATATGCATTTACATTTCCTCCATGTCTTTTCATGGCCTGATACTTCAGTTCTCTCTTTTTTTTTTTTTTTTTTTTGAGATGGAGTTTCACTCTTGTTGCCCAGACTGGAGTGCAATGGTGCAATTTCAGCTCACCGCAACTTCTGCCTCCTGGGTTCAAGCAATTCTCCTGCCTCAGCCTCCCGAGTAGCTGGGATTACAAGCATATGCCACCACGCCCAGCTAATTTTCTATATTTTTTTAGTAGAGGTGGGGTTTCTCCATGTTGGTCAGGCTGGTCTCAAACTCCCGACTTCAGGTGATCCACCCACCTCGGCCTCCCAAAGTCCTGGGATTACAGGCATGGACCACTGCACCCAGCCCTGATACTTCATTTCTTTTTAGCACTTGGATGGATGTACCACAGTTTATTTACCCACTCACCTATAGAAGGACATCTTGGTTGCTTCCAAGTTTGGGCAATTATGATAATGCTGCTAGAAACACATGTGTGTAGGTTTTTATGTGGACATAAATTTTCAACTCTTTTGGGTAAATACCAAGAAATAAGATTGCTAGATTATATGGTAAGAGTATGTTTAGTTTTGTAAGAAACTGTCAAGCTGCCTTGCAAAGTGCCTGTACTGTATTGCCCTCTCACCAGCAATGATGAGAATTCCTGCTGCTCCCCTTCCTCGCCAGCATTTGGTGGTGACAGTGATCTGGATTTTGGCCATTCTAGTAGGTGTGTAGTGGTATCTTGTTCTAATTTGCATTTCACTGATGACGTGTGAAGCACCTTTGTAAATGCTTATTTTCCGTCTTATATCTTCTTTGGTTGGGTATCTGTTAAGGTTTTTGTCTTATTTATTAATCAGGTTGTTTGTTTTATTATTATTAAGTCGTAAGAGTTCTTTGTATGTTTTATTTTATTTTATTTTATTTTATTTACTGTTTTGTGAGACAGGGTCTTACTCTGGTTGCCCAAGCTGGAGTGCAGTGGTACGATCTCGGCTTACTGCAACCTCAATTTCCCGGGTTCAGGTGATCCTCCCACCTCAGCCTCCCAAATAGCTGGGACGACAGGTGCATGCCACCAGGCCCAGCTAATTTTTTAGTAATTTTTAGTAGAGATGGGATCTCACCATGTTGCCCAGGCTGGTCCCGAACTGCTGGACTCAAGCGGTCTGCCTGCTCAGCTTCCCAAAGTGCTGGGATTACAGGTGTGAGCCACCATGCCTGGCCCTTTATATATTTTAGATAACAGTTCTTTATCACAGAGGTCCAGCGCCTGGTCCCCACCTCGGCCCTGCCAGGCACCCGACTGTGCTGAGCCCTGTGTTTCCCAAGACACCCTTTCAACCCTGCTCACGACTTCCTCTGGAGGGGCCTTGTCAGCTCCCAGAGAAGCGGGAATCAGACCACAGCCTGGAGACTGATCCGCTCGCCTCCGGGAGCCTCTGTTCAGCAGGGGCAGTGCCGTCCTCTCCTTGCACTGCCAGCATGCACCTGCCCTCCGCTGTCAAACTAGGCAGGGTATTCAGGGATAAATACACAGGTGGAACTATAAAGAAAAGCAAGGGAACAATTAGCACAAAAGTCAGGATGGTCTTGTCTGGAGGTTGGGAGATGAGGAGTGGGACTGGTTGAGGAAGGTGCATTAGGAATCTTAAGGTACTGGTAATGCTCTTTTTATCAGCCTGGGTCCTGGGAACAGATCTTCATGTTGTAATAATAATGATGATGATAATAATAATAATAATAATAATAATAATAATAATAATTGTCTCAAAGCAAAGCCCAGGCTTTGTTCTAATAGGATGACCGGGTCACTTGCTCAGCAGTGAGAGGAGGGACAGTGCACTCTTGGCCAGGACGCAGGTTCCCACCCTGACTCAGGCTCCCACCAGCAGGAAGAAGTTCCTGAAGGCAGCATGTGGGTTGGGAGGTGAAACAAACCCCTTCCCTGTGGTTTGGGGACTGACTGGGCTGTGCCTCTCCTTCTAGAGGTATGTCCTCAGGGTGTAATTGAGAACGTGGGCCAAGAGTAAGGGACAGGATGGAAGATGCAGCGGGAGAGAGGCTGACTTGCCCTCTTGGGAGAGCTCTATATTTAGTGACCAATCTGCTGTGGGTCTTGTCGCCTCGCATCCAACAGATTGCCTGCAAGCCGGGCCCTGAGCAATCAGAAACAAGAGTTTCCTGAGAGAAACAGCGGGATCTGTCGGCAGGAGCTGAAGGTCATATGGAGCCCCAGAATAACTCAGGCCAATCCTCCCCTCACAGCCAAGCGCGTTGCCCTCCTGAAGGCAAAGCCAGGTGCATTCTCAGCCTCCGTAAGCAGATCTGGGCTCGGCCTAGAGAGGCCACAGTTGCCCCACAGCACCCCTTCAGACATCGGGGAGCAGGCAGGAGCCCTGCATGGGACCCAAATGGAAATGAAATGTGTGTCCAAGCTCCAGGCTCCTCCAGGGAGAGAGAAAAGGAGGACCACAGAGGCTTTTGGAGCCTAGACACGCTGCTACCACTGCTCGGGGCAGCCAGACATGAGCTGGCATAGTCCAGACCCATACTCAGGGTCGGGGGCTTTCCTCCCTTGAGGTTTCTGTGCAAGGTGGGGAAGGGCTGGGCTGTGGTCTGAGGCCTCTCCTTCCGCTGAGTCCATCAGGGCTGCCCAGAAGCTCCCTGCCTCCTGGAGGCCGGGGGACACCGTGGCTTCCAGTACTCAGGTTGCCCCTCAGCTCCCAGCGCCAGTGCCAGCACCCGGCTTCCCTGCTGAACCTCTGGGCCAAGTCTGTCTTCCACTCAGGCTGTACCAATTCCCCCTCAAAGGGTCAGGGCCAGGAGCTGAACCTGGAGTCAAGAGTCCAGGGTGGGCTGGGTGTGCTGGTTCACACCTGTAATCCCAGCACTTTGGGAGGCCGAGGTGGGCGGATCACGAGGTCAGGAGATCGAGACCATCCTGGCTAACACAGTGAAACCCCGTCTCTACTAAAATACAAAAGAAAAAAAAAAATAGGCAGGCGTAGTGGAGGGCGCCTGTAATCCCAGCTACCCAGGAGGCTGAGGCAGGAGAATGGCGTGAGCCCAAGAGGCGGAGTTTGCAGTGAGCCGAGATTGTGCCACTGCACTCCGGCCTGGGTGACAGAGCGATACTCCATCTCCAAAAAAAAAAAAAGAGAGAGAGAGAGTCCAGCCCAGTCCACCAGTCAGCAGCTGGTGACCTTGTCCACCCCAGTTTACCTTGAGAGTGCGGGTTTATTCCTCTTCGAAGTGGGTGGTCATTTCCTATGGTCATTGTAAGGATTAAGTGACACTGACATATGAGAACAAAAGACACTGAAGAATGACAGAGTCTATTTCTTCTTTGAACTTAAGTCTCTGGAGTTCAGAACCTGTCCGGGTAAGGTGGAGCAGGTACTTCACCCAGGAGCCTTGGAAACAGTGCTGAGTCCAGCTTCCTATCCCTTAAGAGGACAGGGACTATCTCTGTTCCTGACGAAGTTAGCAGGGTTTGTCCCAACGAAGAGGCCCATTTTGCCCTTGCAGCAGTGCCAGGGCCAGCTGAGGCCCCAGACACCTGCCCAGGAGGCAGACCTGTCCTGAGCCCTGTAAGAAAACTTAGAATTCAGGCCTCTTCTCAGCGCTTCTGGGGGCCCTTCACAGAGGGAAGTAAAACTGAACAGAGACTGAGTCATGGGCTCTGAGAAGGCCCTGGGCTGGTCAGTTCTTTCTCATGGCAGGAGAAGGAATAAGACATAAACGTCCTGGGGCTTCCAGGATACATGCTGACCAGGGGCCACATGGCCCCAGCCCGGCCCAACAAACCAACTTTTGGGTTTGGAGGAGGGGACTGGGAACATCATCCTAGAGGGGTTTTCAGGTCTGTTTCCAGAGCACACCTCACCCTGATGGAGAGAGAGAGCAATATAAGATACTTATTCTTACCAGTATTGTTTCTGCTAGCACGTTCTGTCCAATGCATTATGACAAGAAAAGGGAGAAAAGTTTAACCACCAGAAGAGAAAAGATGAAATTACCATTAGTTGTAGACATGATTGACTTCTGCAAACCCCAAGGCTATTAGAATGAATAAGATGCTATACAGAGCCATATACAAAACACAATAGCAATAGCCAGTTAAAGATGTAATGAAGAGAAATCAGGGAAGACGGTGGAATAGCAGGCATCAGGATTCCATCTCTCCATGTAGATGACAAATGAACAGACAAAATCTGTTTGATAGAACTATTTTGAAATTCTGGAGTCTATTTGAAAGCTTGCAGCTGCAGAGGAGGGCTTGGATAATAAATCTTGGTTAATTCTGGTCAATTCCAGCTCTTAACATGGTAGCAGCTACCTATCCCCCACCCCCAAATCCCATGGCAGGCTGTGCATGTGTTCGTGGAGAGGCTTACACACAGCCTGTGGGAGCCAGGGTGGGTGATAAAGACCTTGCACTCCAAATATCGGTATCAGGGATCTGTGTTCTGCTGCCTCTGATCATGGATGTGCAGACACAGAGGTGGGCCACCTTTGCTATAATCTCCACTTGATGAAAAGGCTTCCATGGGATTTAAAGAGCCAGAACCATTAAATTCCCCACTACCTCCCCTTTAATTGTTCCCTTTTTCCTCATTTGGGAGCCAGACATTTAAGGACTAGAACATTCAAAAGCAATAACATATATGGGGTACTGGAATTACCCTGGGAAAAGTGCAGCCTCAGAAAAGAGCCAAGAAGACTTTACATTTATACCTTATGCTGATCCCAGTACAGAGGCAACCTATAACCTTTTTTTATTTTTATTTTTCTTGAGATGGGGTTTTGCTCTCGTTGCCCAGGCTGGAGTGCAGCGGCGCAATCTCGGCTCACTGCAACTTCCGCCTCCCGGGTTCAAGCCATTCTCCTGCCTTGGCCTCCTGAGTAGCTGGGATTACAGGTGCCGCCACCACACCCGGCTAATTTTTTTGTATTTTAGTAGAGACAGGGTTTCACCATGTTGAGCAGGTTGGTCTTGAACTCCTGACCTCAGGTGATCCGCCTACTTCGGCCTCCCAAAGTGGTGGGATTACAGGCGTGAGCTACCTTGCCCAGCCAACATTTTTTTTTTTAAACCAAAACAGCAAACCCTGGGGAAGGAGGAGAATCAGATTTCAAGAGTTGCCACATTATAAGAGTCAAATATCCAGTTTTCTACAAAAGAAATACCACAAGGCATATAACGAAAGAGGAAAACATGGTTCATTTGAAGGAAAAATAAGTAAATAAACAAAAACTGTCCCTGAGAAAGACTTCATGACAGACTTCTTAGACAAAGGCTTTGAAACAACTGTCCTAAAGATGTTCCAAGAAGTAAAGAAGTAGCAGTCAAGAAAAAGATGTATGAGCAAAATGGAACTATCAATAAAGAGACAGAAAACATACAAAGGAACCAAAAATAAATTTTGGAGCTACAAAGCACAATAACTGAAATGAAAAATTCACTAGAGGTATTCAAAAGCAGATTTGAGCAGGCCAAAGAATCAGCAAACTTGAAGATAGGGCAATTGAAATTATTGAATCTGAGGAACAGGAAAATAAAAAAGATTGAAAAAAGTGAACAGAACCTACAGGACC
Organism: Rhinopithecus bieti; assembly: GCF_001698545.2. NCBI lineage: Eukaryota > Metazoa > Chordata > Mammalia > Primates > Cercopithecidae > Rhinopithecus > Rhinopithecus bieti. The sequence goes on from NW_016827557.1 coordinate 17,264, forward strand.
TAAGCAATACCATAAAGCAGACCAACATATACTTTGTGAGAGTCCCAGGAAAAGATGGAGGAGAAAGGCATAGAGAGATTATCTGAATAATTAATGGCCGAAAACTTCCCAAATTTGATGAAAAACATGAATATAAACATCCAGGAAACGCAGTGAACCAAGTAGGATAAACTCAAAGAGACCCACAGTGAGACACATTATAATCAAACTGGAAAAAACAAAAACAAATAGAGAATCTTGAGAGCAGCAAGAAAGAAGTGAGTCATCACATAAAAGGGGTCCTCAGCCAGGCGCAGTGGCTCATGCCTGTAATCCCAGCACTTTGGGAGGAGGTGGATTACAAGGTCAAGAGATGGAGACCATACTGGCCAACATGGTGAAACCCCATCTCTACTAAAAACACAAAACTTCGCTGGGCATGGTGTCACATGCCTGTAGTCCCAGCTACTCGGGAGGCTGAGGCAGAAGAATCACTTGAACCAGGGAGTTGGAGGTTGCAGTGAGCCGAGATCGCTCCATTGCCCTCCCGCCTAGTGACAGAGCTAGACTCTGTCTCAAGAAAAGAAAAAGAAGAAGAAAAGCGGATCCTCAATAGGATTATCAAGGAATTTCCCATCAGAAACCTTAGAGGCCTTGGCAGGCACAGGGACTCACACCTGTAATCCCAGCACTTTGGGAGGCTGAGGTGGGCAGATCATGAGGTCAGGAAATCGAGACTATCCTGGCCAACATGGTGAAACCCAGCCTCTACTAAAAATACAAAAATTAGCTGGGCGTGGTGGTAGGTGCCTGTAGTCCCAACTACTTGGGAGGCTGAGGCAGGAAAATCACTTGAACCCAGGAGGCAGAGGTTGCAGTGAGCCAAGATGATGCCACTGCACTCCAGCCTGGTGACAGAGTGAGACTCTGTCTCAAAAAAAAAAAAAAAAAAAAAAGAAACCTTAGAGGCCAGAAGGCAGTCAGTTGATATATTCAAAATGCTGAAAGTAAAAATCCTGTCAACCAAGAATCCTATGTATGGCAAAACTGTTCTTCAAAAATGATTAGAAAGTTAAGGCATTCCTAGATAAACAAGAATTGAAGAAAGTCACTACCACAAGGCCTACCTAGAAGAAATGCTAAATGAAGTGCTTCAGGTTGAAATGAAAGACACTAAAGAGTAATTCAAAGCTGTAGTAACAAAAATATCTGGTAAAGATTTATCCATGGGCAATTATAAAAGCTGGTATTATGATAACTGATTTGTAACGCTACCTTTTTTTTACATGATTTAAGAGACTAATACATTAAGAAAATAATTATTAGTCTGTGCTTTTGAACTTAATAAAAATGTAATTGTGTGACATCGATAACTAACAGCGTGGGGACAGAACTGTATAGGAGCAGAGTTTTTGAATTCTATTAAAGTTAACTGGTCTAAATTCAAATTAGAGTGTTATAACTTTAGGATGTTAAATGTAATCCCCATGGTAGCCACAAAGAAAGTAGCTATAGGATATACACAAAAGGAAACAAGAAAGGAATTAATGTTTCACTACAAAAAAAGAACACAGCACTGCAGGAAATAAGGAACAAAAAGATACAAGGCAATAGAAAAAAAAAAACAGCAAAATGGCAGGAGTAAGTCCTGTCTTAACAGTTACTATTTAAAAAGCAAATGGATTACATTCTCTAGTCAAAAGACAAAGATTGGCAGAATGGATTTTTTAAAAAGAGCCAACTATATATTATCCACAAGAGATTTGTTTTAGATCCAAAGTCATAAATAGGTTAAACATGAAGGGACTGAAAAAGATATTCCACGTAAACAGTAACCAAAAGACAGCAGGAGCAGCCATACTAGTAACAGAAAAACTACTTTAAATTTTAAAGGATTACCAGACACAAGGAAGGGTATCACATATCAATGAAAATTTAATTCAGCAAGAAGATTTAACAATTATAAACATTTATGACCCAGTAACAGACCATTAAAATATATGAAGCAAAAATGGGCAGGATTGAAAGGAGAAATAGACAGCTCTATAGTAATAGCTGGAGACTGCAATACCTCACTCTCCAGTCTTAATGCTTTCCCAACTGAGCTATTTCAGCAGCTGCTACCTCACTCTCAATACTGGGTAGAATGACCAGACAGAACTTAAGGAAGGAAATAAAGGACTTAACACAATAAACCAACTAGGTCTAATAGACATATACAGAACTCTACTCAACAACAACATACGCAATCTTCTAAAGTGCACATGTGATATTCTCCAGGATAAACCATATGTTAGGCCACAGATTAAGACACAATAAATTTTAAAAGAGAGATATCATACAAAGTATCCTCTCCAACTATGACAGGATGAAATTAGAAATCAATAGTAGAAGGAAAACTGGAAAATTCACAAATTTGTGGAAAGTAAACAACACATTCTTAACCTATGCATTGAAGAACAAGTCCCAACAGAAATTCGAAAATACTTAGAGATGAATGAAAATGGAAACACAACATACTAAAACATGGGATACAGCAAAAACAGTCCTTAATGGAAAATTTATAGCTGTAAACACATTAAAAAAGAAGAAAGGTCGCAAAATAACAACCTAATTGTACAATGTAAAGAACTAGAAAAAGAGGAACAAACTAAACTCAAAGCTAGCAGAAGGAGGGAAATTATAAAGATTATAGCAGAGATAAATAAAGTAGAGAATAGAAAAAATTTTAAAAGCCTCAAGTTAGTTCTTCAAAAAGAAGACTGACTGAAAAAAAAAGACATGACTTGGCCGGGCGTGGTGGCTCATGCCTGTAATCCCAGCACTTTGGGAGGCCGAGGCGGGCAGATCACAAGGTCAGGAGATCGAGACCACGGTGAAACCCCGTCTCTACTAAAATAAAAAAATAAAAAAAAGTTAGCCGGGCGCCGTGGCGGGCACCTGTAGTCCCAGCTACTCAGGAGGCTGAGGCAGGAGAATGGCTTGAACCCGGGAGGCGGAGCTTGCAGTGAGCCAAGATAGCGCCACCGCACTCCAGCCTGGTGGACAGAGCGAGACTCCGTCNTCTTCAAAAAGAAGACTGACTGAAAAAAAAAGACATGACTTGGCCGGGCGTGGTGGCTCATGCCTGTAATCCCAGCACTTTGGGAGGCCGAGGCGGGCAGATCACAAGGTCAGGAGATCGAGACCACGGTGAAACCCCGTCTCTACTAAAAATAAAAAAATAAAAAAAAGTTAGCCGGGCGCCGTGGCGGGCACCTGTAGTCCCAGCTACTCAGGAGGCTGAGGCAGGAGAATGGCTTGAACCCGGGAGGCGGAGCTTGCAGTGAGCCAAGATAGCGCCACCGCACTCCAGCCTGGTGGACAGAGCGAGACTCCGTCTCAAAAAAAAAAAAAAAAAAAGACATGAGTCAAGTTATTAAAATCAGAAATGAGAGTAGGGATACTATTACCAATTCTACAGAAATTAAAGGAATTACAAGAGTACTATGAAAAATTATATGCCAACAAATTGGAAATTTGAACAAACTGGAATTTCTAGATAAAATTCCTAGAAACTGAAATCATAAAAAAAAAATAGAAACCATAAATAGATCTATAACTAATAATGCAGTTTAATTAGTAATTAAAAGCCTTCCAACAACAAAAAAGTCCTGGACCTGGTGGTTTCACTGGTGAATTCTACCTAACGTTTAAAAAAGAACCATCACCAATCCTTCTCAAACTTTTCCTAAAAATTAAAGAGGCAGAAACACTTCCTAACTCATATTATGAGGACAACATTACCTTGATACCAAAGCCAGACAGAAGCACTACAAGAAAAGTAAACTACAGACTAATGTCCCTTATGATGCGAAACTCCTCAACAAAATATTAGCAAACCAAGTTTGGCAGCATATTAAAAAAATTATACACCACAACCAAAGGAGGTTTATTCCTGGAATGCAAAGATGGTTCAACATAGGAAAATCAATCAATGTAATACAATAGATTAACAGAATGAAGGAAAAAACACATGATCATTTCAACTGATGAAGAAAAAAACATTAAACAAAAGTCAATGCCCTTTCATGATAAAAAAAAAAATACTCCAAAAACTCGAATAGAAGGAAACTACCTCAACATAATAAAAGTCACATATGAAAAACACATAGCTGGCCAAACGCAGTGGCTCATGCCTGTAATCCCAACACTTCGGGAGGCCAAGGTGGATGGATCACTTGAGCTCAGGAGTTGGAAACCAGCCTGGGAAACATGGTGAAACCGTGTTAAAAATACAAAAATACAAAATAACAAAATGAGCCAGGTGTCGTGGCATGCACCTGTAGTCCCAGCTATTCGGGAGGCTGAGACAGGAGAAACATTTGAACCTGGGAGACAGAGGTTGCAGTGAGTCGAGATTGTGCCACTGCACTCCAGCCTGGGTGACAGAGCCAGACTCCATCTCAAAAAAACCTTGGGGGGCCAGGTGCGGTGGCTCAAGCCTGCAATCCCAGCACTTTGGGAGGCCAAGACGGGTGGATCACGAGGTCAGAAGATCGAGACCATCCTGGCTAACACAGTGAAACCCCGTCTCTACTAAAAAATACAAAAAACTAGCCGGGCGAGGTGGCGGGCACCTGTAGTCCCAGCTACTAGGGAGACTGAGGCAGGAGAATGGCATGAACCCGGGAGGCAGAGCTTGCAGTGAGCTGAGATCCGGCCACTGCACTCCAGCCTGGGCAACAGAACCAGACTCCATCTCAAAAAAACACTGGGGGAAAGCTTCGTGATATTGGATTGGGCGGTGACTTTTTGGATATGACACCAAAGACACAGGCAATGAAAGACAAAAACAGACCAATGGGACTTCATCAAAACGGAAGACATTTGTGCCTCAAAGGACAGTGTCAACAAAGTCAAAAGATAACCTACCGAATGGGAGAGAAGATGTTTACAAATCACATAGCTAATGAGGGACTGACAGCCATAATATCTAACAAACTCCTAAAACTCAAAAGCAAACAAATCCCAAACAACCCAATTCAAAAATGGGTACAAGAGGAGTCTCGGGGCCAGCCGCCTCATGCCTCTGCAGAGGTCCCAGCAGCAGCCATGCTCGAAGCATGAGCTCCAGTTCTGTGGGGCTTCTCCTCTGATCTTCTGGGTCTTGAAATGCCTCGGTTTCTCTTTTGTTCCTTAAATCTCAGAGGTGGGGTAATGACATCCTGTCACGGAACCAATTCTATGACTTAAATTTTCTTTGCTTGAGAAAAGTGGGGAAAAGTCTTGAACAGGCATTTTTCTAAAGAATATATACAAATGGCAAATGAAAAAATGCTCAAGATCACTGATACTTCGGGAAATGCAAATCCAAACCACAGTGAGATCCCACTTCCCACCCGTTAGGATGGCCATTATCAAAAAAGCAGAAAACAACAAGTGTTGTCAAGGATGTGGGGAAACTGGAACCCTTTACATTGCTGGTGGTGATTTTAAATGGTGCAGCAGGCTGGGCACAGTGGCTCACACATGTAATTCCAGCACTTTGGGAGGCCGAGGCGGGCAGATCACCTAAGGTCAGGAGTTTAAGACCAGCCTGGCCAACATGGTGAAACCCCATCTCTACTAAAACAAAAATTAGCCGGGCGCAGCAGTGGCACATGCCTGTAATCCCAACTTCTCGAGAGGCTGAGGCAGGAGAATCGCTTGAATCCAGGAGGCGGAGGTTGCAGTGAGCCGAGATTGTGCCGCTGCACTCCAGCCTGGGTGACAGAGTGCGGCCCTGTCTCGAAACAAAAATAAAAATATAAATAAATAAATAAATAAATAAAACGGTACAGCTGCTGTGGAAAACCGTATGGTAAAAGGGGAAACAGCCCACTGCCCACTGACAGATGAGTAGATGAGCAAAATGTGGTATATGCATGCAATGGAACAGTATTCAGTCTTAAAAAGAAAGGAAATTCTAACACTTGCTACAGCAGAGATGCATCTTGACAAAGATGAATGAAATACGCCAGTCACTGAAGGACAAATAGTTTATGATTCCACTTATATAAGGTACCCAGAATAGTAAAAAAATACATAGAATGTATAACTGTGGTCACCAGGGGCTGGGGGAGGAGAGGAGGAGAGATTGGGGAGTTTGTGTTTAACGGGTACAGGGTTTCAATTGGGATGATGAAAGACTTCTGTGGATGGATGGTAGCGATGCTTGGGCAACAGTGTGAATGTACTTAATGCCACTGAACTTTACATGGTAAATTTATGTTAAGTATATTTTTTTAATTTTTTTTATTTTTGCTAGAGACAGGGTCTCGCTCTGTCACCCAGGCTGGGGTGCAGTGGTGCCATCACGGCTCACTGCAGCCTCGAATTCCTGGGCTCAAGTGATCCTCCCATCTCAGCCTCCCAAGTAGCTTGGACTACAGGTGTGCAACATTACATCAGCCTAATTTTTAAAAAATTTTCTAGAGATGAAGGTCTCCCTGTGTTGCCCAGGCTGGTCTCAAACTCTTGAGAATGTGCAAATGTGTACAATTCTGCACCATATTAAAGCAAAGAGCAGAAAGGCTCTGATCTGATCACCACAGCCTTTGAGGCTAAAGCAGTGGGTCATTTCCAGCAGCTGTTGGGACATGGTTTCAGCTGCAGGACTGGATGGGCAGGTAGAGGGCTGCCCCAGCTGCAGCCAGCACGGAAGCCGTGGGGAACCGTGGCAGTGCAGTTGGCAAGTCTTTTTGGCACACAGCCTTGGCTAGAAGCAGATGCTGCCTGTGTTGTGGTCCGGCGCTGGCAGGTGGCGAGCTCCCCGTGGGGAGTGCTGGCCTCGAGGGTCCTTTCTCCACAGCAGCAGGCACTGTGTGAGGTGCTTCGTGCACCGGGCTGCTCCCGCTTCTCAGGGCTCACAGGTGTCCTCTTGAGACACACGCGTGGTCCTCACAAGGGCCTTCGGGAGCCTGCTTTACCTCTGTCCCTTCTGCCACACCTGGCCCGGGCAGAACATCTCTCCAGCCCCCAAGACACGCTCTGACCAGCCACCTGCTTTTCTTCTGCAAGTTCGATGGATTTCCATTTTGCAGATTTTTATTGCCAGCCACCCACACTGAGGGATGAAGGGACCCAGCAGGAACAGGATTTGTAAATTGGCCACCTTGGCACTACAGATGCCATTTCTAACTGTGCTTTAACTCACTGTGTGGCCCCAACAGTGGCTTTTTTAAAAAATAGAATTGCCAGGCGCGGTGGCTCAAGCCTGTAATCCCAGCACTCTGGGAGGCTGAGATGGGCGGATCACGAGGTCAGGAAATCAGACCATCCTGGCTAACACGGTGAAACCCCGTCTCTACTAAAAAATACAAAAAACTAGCCGAGCGAGGTGGCAGGCGCCTGTAGTCCCAGCTACTCGGGAGGCTGAGGCAGGAGAATGGCGTAAACCTGGGAGGCGGAGCTTGCAGTGAGCTGAGATCCGCCACCGCACTCCAGCCCGGGCGACAGAGCGAGACTCCGTCTCAAAAAAAAAAAAAAAAAAAATAGAATTAATTGCCACCCTTACAATCATTATATGAAACATACGTCAGGAGTCCTGGATGGCTTTTACACCGGGAAGGTCTGAGCACGTCAGCTCCCGAAGCACAGCAGAGCTTGTGGTTTTTCATTGGCACAGCCAGCCCACCTTCTGCCAGCCCCACACGGAGGAGGAACAGCAGGGCCCTTGGGCACGTTTTCACCTGGACCTGGCTGGGGGCAGGTGACTGTTACCTTCTTCTAGCACCCACTGGAATAGCAGGGGAATGCACACCTATCTCCAGGGCTGGCCTTCCTTAACACACCACATCATGCCCCTGTTCCTGCACACATTTCCCGTCTCCCAGAGAGGGGCTGGGCTGGGGCCATGCTGTCCCAGAAACTTTGCCAGTGCCAGCGGCCTAGAGCAGGGTGGGCCCTGAGCCTGCCAGCAAGGCCTCCAGGTGGAAGGATGCCCAACTGGGCATTGGCGGGCATCAGAGTGCCCCCCTGCAGGGTGACACATGGGGTCCTGTCCCATGGCTGCCTGTCTCTCAGCAGACCTGACCCCACACAGTCCTCACCTGCTGTCTCTTGAACTGCAGGAGCCTCAGGACCTCCAGGTGCAGGGCCTGGAGACACACACAAAGAGAGATGCCTGAGGGGCTGGGGGCCGGGCAGTGTGACAGAAGCCATGGAGAGGGAAACCGAGGCAGAAGCTCATGCCTCGGCCACTTGGGGCTGTGTGCCAGAGCCAGGCATTTCCTCTCAGTGCCCTTGCCACAGCAGGGGCAGGTGCCCCCAACCTCACCATTCCGGGCCTGGAATCAGTTCAGGTGTTCCCAGAGCCTTCTTCTGATGAGTGAACTTCAACTTGGATGAATGACTGTAAAACAACGGGGTGTGGGGAGGGCACAGCAGCGACTCATTTCTCAGGGCCCCACTGCAGTCTTCATCCATATAAATGTCACTTCCACCATCCACACCTTTCTCTCCTGCTGTTTTCCCTTCCTTGTGCCCCACCATTTTCTGTGTTATGACTGCGTGTTCAGAACCATCACTGCAGTGGCCACAGCCACTCTGCCAGTGGGTCTGCGATCACCTCCTCGTCCGTGCTCCCTTTGTTCGCCATCAGCGCTGCTTGTGAGTGTTCGCTGCTGGGATTTAATGCTGAAGCAAAGGCCTTTCTTTCCACAGCTTGTCCCCTTTATTTTCTCAGGATACATTTCCAAGGCTTTGATTAGGATGAAAGGACACTATAGAACACAAGGCTCTTGGCACATTGAGCCAAATCTTGGTACAATTAAAGAGACCATGACAACACATACCGCTCCTCTCCTCAGTGGTGTATAAGGAGCTGCCCTTGCACGCCTGCCAGCACTGGGCATTTAATTCAGTCTCATTCATTTCATGGGGAGGAAGCAGAACCCCACGGGAACCACACCGTGCATATGTCTAGTTCATGCACACCAAGCCCCACGTCCCGATGCGGCAGACACAGGGAGAAATGGAAAAGCTCTCTCTACAGGGCACGGGCAGAGCGTTCCCCATCCGTGCTGAGCCCGTCATGCTGAGAGCCCATCTATGCAGCCGCCAAGACTCCCAGCCCCTTTGTCACGTGCATCATTCAGGCCATGTGCACAAAACACAGATGGGAGATTTAAGACTTAACAGTGATTTCAAGACTTTTAAGAGATATCGTAACAATAAACAATTATCCCATCATCACTGCCTTTTTTAAAAAGTGTGACACGAGGTCAGGAGATCGAGACCATCCCAGCCAACGTGGTGAAACCCCATATCTACTAAAAATACAAAAATTAGCCGGGCGTGGTGGTGTGCACCTGTAATCCCAGCTACTTGGGAGGCTGAGGCAGGAGAATCCCTTGAACCTGGGAGGTGGAGTTTGCAGTGAGCTGAGATGGCGCCACTGCACTCCAGCGTGGGTGACAGAGCGAGACTCTGTCTCAAAAAAAAAAAAAAGTGTAATAAAATACACATAGCATAAATGTATCATTTTAACCCCCGTCTCCCAGGCTGGAGTGCAGTGGTGCGACCTTAGCCCACTGCAATCTCCACCTCCCAGGTTCAAGGGATACTCCTGCCTCAGCCTTCCAAGTAGCTGGGATTACAGGCGCTTGCCACCGTGCCCAGCTAATTTTTTGTATTTTTAGTAGAGATGGGGTTTCACCATGTTAGCCAGGATGGTCTCAATCTCCTGACCTCGTGATCTGCCCGTCTCAGCCTCCCAAAGTGCTGGATTACAGGCATGAGCCACTGTGCTCGGCCCATTTTAACCCTTTTTAAGTGTACAGTTCAGTGGCATTAAGGACCTTCATATCGTGGTGGAACCGTCACCTCCATCCCTCTCCAGAAATCTTCTCATCTTCCCAGAGTGAGACTCTGTTCTCATGTCCCGCAGCCCAGCCCCTGGCACTCGCCCTTCCACTGTCTGCCTCTGCGAATGTGATGACTCCAGGTACCCCCACAAGTGGAGTCACTCAGTGTTTGTCTTTCTGCATCAGGCTTATTTCACTTAGCATGATGTCCTCAAGGTTCATCCATGTTACCGCAGACTCAGGATCTCCTTCCTCTCTAAGGCTGACTCCTGTCCCACTGTGTGGAGAGGCCACATTTTCTCCACCCATTCGTCACTGATGGATGCTTGGGCTGCTTCCTCATTGGTTTTTAAAAATTATTTGTGGACATCCAAACAATGGAAAATTGTGAGGCGATTTTTATAAAAATGAATGAGGCAGCCCTGCCCTGCCATGGAAAGGTCCTCAAAATGCATTGTTGGTGAAAATCCCAGTGTGGGGGAGTGTGGACAGTATGCTACCTTTTTGTGTAATACAGACAGAAAAGGGCGATATGTATTTACATTTCCTTGTCTTTCCATAAAGAACCTATAGAAAGACAAGAAACTAATAAAAGCAGTCACTTGTGGGTGGAGCGAAGGACCCTCATGACATGGCTGTTTTTGTACACAAGGGACGCGATGTTCTGATCACTCTGCACACTCCCTGACCCCAACTCAGTCACTCCCCACGACCCTTCCAGGAGCCACTGCCTGGCTCCTGACATCTAAGCATATGCTCCCACGATCACGGCACGTTGCCCCCAGCTCCACCGAGTCTCTGCACACGCTGATCAGTCCGTCTGGCATGTCTCTCTGCAGACTCCTTCCTGCCCTCATCCCTCAGTGCAGCCGCCCTCGCCCAGCCCATTCCAGGCAGGCTGGAGCTCCTGCTGGAGGGAGGAGGAGCTGGCTGTCCCTGGGGGATGGAGGAGCAGCAGCGTCCTCGGTGTCCCCAGCTGTCCTCATGTAGAGGCCAGAGGTGGGCACCTGGCCTGTCTGCACCAGCATGCCTGCAGGGAGAGGTGGGAGGGGTGGGGGCCCCCCGGAGTGGCAGCAGCGCTGACCTCATCTCATCTTCTCTCTTTTTTTTTTCTCTTTTTTTATGAGAGGGAGTCTCGCTCTGTCGCCCAGGCCGGAGTGCAGTGGTGCCATCTCTGCTCACTGCAAGCTCCGCCCTCCCGTGTTTATGCCATTCTCCTGCCTCAGCCTCCCGAGTAGCTGGGACTACAGGTGCCGGCCACCTCACCCGGCTAGTTTTTTGTATTTTTAGTAGAAACGGGGTTTCACCATGTTAGCCAGGATGGTCTCGATCTCCTGACCTCATGATCCACCTGCCTCAGCCTCCCAAGGTGCTGGGATTACAGGCGTGAGCCACCGCCCCTACCCATACCTCACCTTCTCTTAGGGGGTCTCCTAGGACATCCACCACAGTGAGCATAGAGAGCAGTCACCCTGTTTCCCTCACAGCACCCCTCCAGTGGGGCAGTCTCTGCATAGCTCTGCCTCCCCTGCCAGCTCCCTGAGCTCAGGCTTTGTCCCCATTGCCTGGAACAGAGCCAGGAGTCACTCCATGCATACACGCATGAATGGATGACCCTTGGCAACAGCAGGAAAAAATTGAAGCCTGCGGCACAAGGATAAGCCCATTCATTGATTCCCGGACCTGGACCCAGCTGGTACACGATGGGTGATTGGAGGTCAGAGGGCTGCTGGCAGCCCAGACCCTCTCCGGGCATCCCTGGGGGTCACAATAGTTTGGCAACCACCACCACCCCTGGCTCCAGAGCAGAGCTGGATCTGAACACTTCTCCCACTTCCCATGTGCCCAGTACCTGGTTCCAGGCCAGGCCCCAGGTCCCCTGGGAGCCTCCTGGCTGTCTCTTTAAAGTGGCAGCCTCCTGGCCTCCTTCAGAAAGGCCCCTGTGTCGTACCTCCCACCATCCTGCAGAGGCTTCCAGAGCCACCTCCACCCTTGCCACTGGCTTGTCAAGAAAATTGGGCTGGGATCTGGGGCAGGCCCAACACTGCAGGGTGAACAGGTGCCAGGTGTCCAGCAGGAGACAGCAGACCTCCCAGGCTCACAGGTTTTCTGTCTTGTGGAATCAGGCTGAGCTGCCGCACCCTGGGCAGGAGGCAGAGCAGTGTGTACCCTGCAGCTGGCCCATCCTGCAGCTAGCCTCCTCCCACTGAGCAGGTGCAGCTTCCTGCATGCCTACCTGCACAGCCGCCTCCCCCTGGGAGAGACAGGAGGTGGTTTTGTGAAATTTTACAGTTTTATTGGCTGAAAATTGAACACTTACAGCATTGTCAGGGAGACGAAAATAAGCTGTGTCTGTCACCATGGCCAGGATTGTCTGGGCTACTGTCCACACCAATGCCTGAGCCCTTCCCATGCTGTAACCCAGTCCCAGCACCTCCCACACCCACATGCCCACGGGATAGCCCTCTGAGGGGCTCCTCTGACCCCCAGTGTCAGCTCTGGCCCCCCACGTCCCTCTGTCTCTACTCCCAGGGCAGGGTCACTCAGTGCTGGAAAGGAGAAACAGGCCAGGGTCAGGGTTTGCCATCGGGGCAGCAGGGACAGCGTTAGCAGGGGAGTCTCAGAGTCCTAAGAAGTAGAAGACCCTGCAGTGAGCTGGCAGGACTCCACGATCAAGAATGTAGGGGCGGCCGGGCACGGTGGCTCACGCCTGTCATCTCAGCACTTTGGGAGACCAAGGCAGGCGGATCACGAGGTCAGGGGATCGGACCACCCTGGCTAACACGGTGAAACCCTGTCTCTACTAAAAATATAAAAAAATTAGCCGGGCGTGGTGGTGGGCGCCTGTAGTCCCAGCTACTCAGGAGGCTGAGGCAGGATGGCGTGAACCCGGGAGGCGGAGCTTGCAGTGAGAGGAGACGGCACCACTGCACTCCAGCCTGGGTGACAGAGCGAGACTCTGTCTCAAAAAAAAAAAGAATGTAAGGGCTGGTTAAACAGTGACAGGTTTAGCCAAGACACATCACTGTGAGGGCTCCTGGGCTTTCAAGGAAGACTGGCCTAGAGGGCTAAGTGGAAGTGCTTCTGAGAGTAAGCATGGGCTACCTGCACGTGTGTATGGACACCTGCTGCTGCTAGGCCTGTCACTCAGAGCGGGGTCACAGAGGATGTGCTCTGGCCTCTGCCTGGAGGTTTGGGTAGAGAAGACACTGTAACGGCTGCAGCTGGCCTTTCTCTGTGCCAGGTGCTGACAGCAGCACCCCAGGCACCCAAGAAGGCTGACAAGGAGAATCTGCTGATGCCCACCAGAGGTCAGGTGCAGCCTTGGTGGGAAGCAGGGAAGCCTCCACTGAGGAGGAGGCATTTCAGCTACACCTAGAGGGATGGGAGAGTGAAGATGGTGGGAGAACCTTCCTGCAGGAGGGAACGGCATGTCCAGTGGTTCATAGTTGGAGAAGGCACTTGGAGAAGAGTACATGGCTGGTGCCAAGAGCAATGGGGTGTGATAAGCAGTGAGGATGGACAGGTCAGCTAGTCCCAATCACAAAAAGCCTGGAATGCCAGGTTAAGGAGGACAGCAGTTTTGACTGTACCTGAGAGAACCCCAACTTAAACAGGCACATGTGATGGAGAAGTCCACAGAGCAGCTTCAGACACAGCGGGATTTGAGGTCCCCGACACTGTGCTCAGGAATGTGCCCACTTTCCTGGCCCCTCATGGTGCCACAATGGCCCCAATAGTGTCAGGCCACCAGCTCAAGGACTCCAGGGGGAAAGAAAGCCTCCAAGTGCCACAAAAGTTCTGGGATTGCAGGTGAGCCCCCCTAGTTTGGATGGGGCCAATCCCTGAACCAATCTTTGTGGCCAGAAGCACGGGGATTAGGCTGATTATCCAGGGTTGTGAAAAACAACCTTCGTTGAGGGGTCGGGGGGAGGCAGAATCTAGAAGAGGCCTGCCCCTGAGTGGGAACCCCAGAGTAGAAAAGAGATGGGTCCTGCAGGAGAGCTGAGAGGCTGTGAGACGAAGGAGAATGGAGGCTCTGCTGTTAGGAAGGGGGCCCCTGGCAGCACTCCCAGGAAGTGACCACTGGACTCAAGCTGGCACGAAGTGGCTGTGGGGGGAGCCTGCCCAGCCAGGAGCCCCAGGACCAGCAGCTCCCACTCAGGTGCACCCCCCAACTCAGGTGCACCCCCACTCAGGTGCACCCAACTCAGGTGTGCCCCACTCAGGTCCCCACTGCTCCTTGCCATTGCAGGCAGGCATGCCACAGACGCTGAGTGCCTCCGACATGGTCACCCCAGGCAGCCTCAGCCCACCCACCACCGAGCCCACAGATGGCGAACAGGCCAGGCAGCCCCTCCTGGATGGAGCTCCATCCTCAGCCTCCCTGGAAACACTGATCCAGCACCTGGTGCCCACAGCCGACTACTACCCGGAGGTGGGTGACCTACCCAGCGGGCAGGAGAGTGGGCTCTCCTCCACCAGGCACGGGAGGCAACAGGGTTGGGAGTGGCCTTGGGCCAGGGTACAGGGCCAGCGGGGAAGCATGCTCCTCCCGGTGTCCTCCTTAGCCTGTGCCCTCTTTCTCGTTTGTCCCCCAGAAAGCCTACATCTTCACCTTCCTGCTGAGCTCTCGCCTCTTCATCGAGCCCCGGGAGCTGCTGGCCCGGGTCTGCCACCTGTGCATCGAGCAGCAGCAGCTGGACCAGCCGGTGCTGGACAAGGTGAGGTGGAGGGCAGGCCGGGGGTCTCAGAGTGTACCAGCACTCCCCTGCCATGCCCTCAAGGCATCAGCCTCTCGGGGAGGCAATGATTGTCCCCATTTTCCTGACAAGGTGGCTACAGGGTGTTTCCACCTTGTCTGAGGCCCAGAGCTAGAAGAAGCAGAACAGGCCCTTTAACCTCCGTGTAGTTTTCCAGTGCCCTACGGGAGCCCTTGAGCTTACATTAAGCCCAGGCCTGAGTATCCGGAGTCCGGTCAGTAGGACCCATCTGTGGCCGGGGGCGGGGGTCGCCTGCTGTCTCTGCTGGGCTTCCTTCCGCCAGCACATCCGCTCCCCCTCCCCAGTCCTGGCCAGACCCTGTGGGCTGCCCCTATTACACACACGTCCGTAGGGCTCTACAGCTAGTGCGAGAAACCCAACTTCGACCCGCCTGAACCAAAAGGACTTAGCTGGCTCCTGTACCTGCCCTATCTCAGGGACCGCTTGCTCGGGCCTCAAACTACAGCATTGCACCGTGGCCTGTCTCCCTCCCACCCTCTGCTGCCGTTTCCCTGGGCTGGCCTCCCTCAGACTGGCGGGTGCGGTGCCTGGTCGCCTCCACCGCACCAGGCTCACCTACCACCCTTTCCAGTCACGTGGAAGCCTCAATCCCTTTTTTCTACCGGTCCAGTGAGCCTCCTTATTGGCCTATCCTAGGTCACGTGGCCGCCTGTGAGCCAATCACTGCGCATGATAGCGTATGCCGTGCTCTGATTGGTCAGCACAGACTTGGACCCACCCCCCTGGGGCAGGATCTGCTGCTCCCTCCCCGCGGCACGAAGATTCCCCCGGGGGGATGGAGACTTTGCAGAAAGGCCGCAGCAAGAGATGGCCCCACCCAGAAATGTGTGCGTCCCGCTCCGCTGCCTGCGGACGCAGGGCAGGATCGCACCACTCCCACAGAGAGGGCCCGAGGCCCTGCCTGCCCGGGCGGCCACACCCGCAAGGAAGCGCAGTGAGGCTCACGTGCCCGCCCAGGGCCCCTCACGAGCGCGGTGCCCCTCGCTTACCTGCAGGCCCGGGTCCGGAAGTTCGGCCCCAAACTGCTGCAGCTGTTGGCCGAGTGGACCGAGACCTTCCCGAGGGACTTCCAGGAGGAGTCGACTATCGGGCACCTTAAGGACGTGGTGGGCCGCATCGCCCCATGTGACGAGGTGGGCAGCCGGGCGGGGGTCGCGTCACCCTGGGCTCTTCCCGTCCCAGGCCTGCGCCTGTTCTGGGCCCGCACCCCAGGGCCCTCATCTCCCCACCCTGCACACCACGGCCCCCCTAAATCCAGCCCCTTTCTGGCCCATCAAGGAATCAGGCACTGCCGAGCTGGGAGGGAACATGGAGTCTGGTGACCTCTCCCTGACTGCTCTCACCAATGGCATCAGATGGCGGGTGAGAGAAGACCCATTCATGGGCTCTTGGGGCGAGGTGGCCAGGCTGTTGGCCTCTGACCTACTAGGGGGGCTGGCAGAGTCCTGTCCTGGGCCTTGGTCATGGAGACCTCCCTGCTCCTGCCCCTGCCCCACTTCCCGTGTAAGAAGGGCTGGGCTGGTGGTCAGTGCTGCTAGGCAGGGACCTGCAAATCAGGGCCAGGGAAAAGTGTCTACAAGATGAACAAAAAAAAAAAAACTGTAGCAGGGAAAATGACCACACCTGTCCAAGCAGATTCTCCTGGGATCCTCTCTGCCCCTAGGGGTAAGCTGCAAACCTTCAGGGCAGGGGCAGAGGAGGGGATAAGACCTCACCCCTGCAGTTAAACCACACCAGATAAACACAGCCCTTGCCCTCAGGAACCCCAGTGGTTTGGGAGGCCTTGGGTGTGCTGGGCATGAGGTGCTGCTGTGGCCAACACCCGCTTTGCCCTCCCAGCTGTGTTCCTCTGAGGAGCACACTGAAGGGTATCCAAGCCTCACTTCCCTAATGGGCGAAAGGAGGACAAAAATCTTCACCTTCCATGATTATGGAGCTAGACATCTCCTGGTGTGTTTAGAAGGGGCAAGTTTATCAGCATCCCCAAATGCCACTGTGGGCAGCACTGCTGTAGCATTGCCTGGGAGGGGAAACGTGGGCGGGGGCCCATGCTGGTTGTCCTGGAACATGGCAAGCTGGTAGTTGGTGACATGCTGCAGAGTGGGTCTGGACATGGCAGAAGAGACAAGGGAAAACTGCCAAGACAGGCTGGGCAACAGGAAGCCAAACGCCCACGGCAGACACAACTCAGGCTCTGAGGGAGGCACTGCCTGGGGTCACTTCACGCAGCAGGCAAGTGACTCAGAACTGAGCAGGCAAATTCTGAGGCTCAGTGAGATGAGAGTGGTTTCCTCTTCCTCCTCCCGGCACTTCTCTCCTCCTCTGTTCTCCTCACCCCCTCCTCTTCCTCCTCTGCATCCCCTAATCCATCTCGAGATTGTGACATTTGACTTAGGATGCAGCACAAAACAGGGCCAGGGAGCAGTTGATGATTGGATGGGTGGGGGATGGGGACAGTGGAAACAGGGAATGGGGTGCTGGCTGACTGGGAAGACATTTGGCTACTTTTATAGATGAATGTGGGAGAGAGTAGGTGACTGGGTAATTGGATAGGCAGGTGGATGCATGGGGTAAGTGGATGTGTATAGATTAATGGAAAGAAGAGAGGGAGAAATGTAGGAACGGGAACGGTGGACGGGTCGGTGGGTGGATGTTTGAATAGATGGAGGGGAAGGTGGATGGGTGGGTGGGTGGATGGGTGAATAGATGGAGAGGAAGGTAGGTGGGTGGGTGGGTGGATGGGTGAATAGGTGGAGGGGAAGGTAGATGGGTGGGTGCGTGGTTGGGTGGATGGGTGGTTGAACAGTTGAATAGATGGAGGGGAAGGTGGATGGGTGGGTGGGTGG
>NW_016827557.1:35312-44076 GCF_001698545.2 Rhinopithecus bieti
GGAGGGGAGGGTGGAGGGGTGGGGGGGGGGAGGGGTGAATAGATGGAGAGGAAGGTAGGTGGGTGTGGGTGTGGATGGGTGAATAGATGGAGGGGAAGGTGGGTGGGTGGATGGGTGAATAGATGGAGGGGAAGGTAGGGTGTTGAGGGGGTGAATGTTAGAAAGGAGGGAGCAAGGGTAGATGAGTGAATTGATGGTTCTGTTGGGGGGTTGGGGGCCACTATAAAAGAGAGGTGGGGGATAGCAGCTGGGTGAAGAGAAGGGGACAGGTGGATGGGGATGGATGAGTGAAAGTGAATGGTGGATGGATGCGTAGGCGAGTGGATGTGTGAGTGGGCAGTAAATGAGTGAGTGGGCAGATGTTAGAAGGAAGGAAGGGGAGAGGAGTGAATTGATGGATCTGGGGTGGGTCACTGTATAAAAGGAGAGGTGGGTGGTAGCATGTGGCTGGAGAAGAGGTGAGTGTGGGGATGGTGGGTGCTGGGTGGATGATATGCAGGCGGTGAGACCCCAGTCTCCTGCTTTGTTCCCTTTGACCCCCAAGTGTCAGCAGTGAGGTCTGTCATATGACCAGGCAGATTTGACCTGCCTGATGTTGGAGCCATGTTTCGGTGGTGGGGCTGGGGGTAAGCCTCAGGAAACCAGTAGCTCCTGTCCACCTGGACAACCCACAGGTCTGTCACCAGGCTGCGTAGCATGGACTGGAATAGGAGTTCCCCAGTCCCAACCCAGGCCCCAGCTAGGGGTGCTTCCCCATGTCTCTGGTGACCTCGAGTTGCCCTTCCACAAAAAAGCATGCACCCCGAAGAGGACCTTCTCTGGGCACTGCCTCTCCTCACTGGGCGCTGCTGTGGACTGTGGGTTGTTCCCTTCCTGGCGCAGAATGGTTTGGGATGGAAGAGCCCTGGACCAGACTGATGAGGCAGGGCCTGGGACCCAGCCTGAGCCCACCCAGATTCAGACTCGGAAACCACAGCTGCGTGACCTCGGGCAAGGAGCTTTCCCTCTCTGAGCCAGTTTCCTTATTGGTAAAACAGGAGAACACCTGTTCCTACCGCGCAGCTTTGCAGCGAGGAGTCCCTGAGGTCAGGTGCACGCTTGCTTCAGCACTCAGTAGACGAGGGCTGTGAGGAGAACAGATGGTTCCCAAATCAGGCATAGGAGCATTGTTTCTTAAGTTTTTTTTTTTTTTTTTTTTGAGACGGAGTCTGGCTCTGTCTCCCAGGCTGGAGTGCAGTGGCCCGATCTCAGCTCACTGCAAGCTCCGCCTCTCGGGTTTACACCATTCTCCTGCCTCAGCCCCCCGAGTAGCTGGGACTACAGGCGCCCGCCACCTCGCCCGGCTAGTTTTTTGTATTTTAGTAGAGACAGGGTTTCACCGTGTTAGCCAGGATGGTCTCGATCTCCTGACCTCATGATCCGCCCGTCTGGGCCTCCCAGAGTGCTGGGATTACAGGCTTGAGCCACCGCGCCCGGCGTTTCTTAAGTTTTACAGAACTTTCATTGTGAAACATTTCAAACATACAAAAGTGAAGAACGGTTACCGTGCACTCCTCTGTCCTCATCACCCAACTCCAACAGTAATATTTTGCCGAACTGGTTTGTCCTATCCCCTCACACATTTTGCTTTCCCACAAGTTAGCTGTAAGCAAACCACAGACATAGGCTTTGCTTCCAGAATATTTCAGCATTATCTTTTTGAAAGATTTATCACACAAGGGTGGAATAAAATGATAGAAAGTGATGTGCACAAGATAATGAGGTGAGCACAGGTCTTTTCAGAGCTGTGTGTCTTTGGGCAAGTTGCTTAATCTCTCTGGGCCGTAAGTGTCTTTCTGTAAAAGGGAGGGTGATCATTCCTCCCTCACAGGGCTGTGAGAGAACAGCAGAGCTCGGGGCTGCAGAGGAGACAGCAGTGGGCTCCTTCTGGCTCCTCTGCTGCGGCTTCCCCCATCAGAGTGACCGTGAAAGGTGGCAACTTCCTCTTTCCCCCGCCTGCTCCCATGTCGTCACCGTGTTCCACACCGGCTCTCGGCAGCTGGAGCAGCACTGGAGAGGGACTGAGGAGGCCATTCTCCATGACCATGGTTCTGGGGATTCCCGGGAAGCCTTCCCAGCATCGGGCCACCCTGTGCTGGGCAGGGGACCCAGAGGAAGTGTCATGGCCAGCCCAGCCTTTGTGGGGCTCCCAGTAGGTTGGATGCAGTAGTTAGAGCTCAGGGAGGCCAGTGCTGAGGCTGAAGGAGGCTCGGGGAGCCAGGGAAGACCCCAGTGCTCTGGCCATACCCATTGGGCCAGCCACAGAGGAGGCCGACTCAACAGGCAGCCCCTCTCCTGGGCTGGTCTTGCTTTTTATTTTATTTTTTTTGAGACGGAGTCTCACTCTGTCACCCAGGCTGGAGTGCAGTGGTGTGATTTGGCTCACTGCAAGCTCCACCTCCCGGGTTCAAGTGATTCTCCTGCCTTAGCCTTCTCAGTAGCTGGGATTACAGGCGTGCACCACCACGCACAGCTAATTTTTGTATTTTTAGTAGAAACGGGGTTTCACTATGTTGGTCAGGCTTGTCTCAAACTCCTGACCTCGTGATCTGCCTGCCTCGACCTCCCAAAGTGCTGGGATGACAGGCATGAGCCCCCGCGCCTGGCCTGCTGGGATTACAGGCAGGAGCCACGGCGCCCGGCCTGGTCTTGCTTTCTAACTCACCCAAACGGACTGTCTGCTGAACTGACCACCGCCCTCTGAGGCTCCCTCTGTGGCACAGGTGGCAGAAAACTGACACAGAGAACAAACCGACGGAGGGAGCAGACCCCCAGGAGCCTCATGAGCTCCCGCGTCAGCTTTCTGCCACCTCTGCCTGTTATTTAATAGCCAGGAGGACATGGGCCCTAGGCTGGCTCAGGAGGGAGTCTCCAAGAATTTCAGAGAACAGAGGCCAGTGCTCATCTGGTCAGGGACAGGGGTTCCAGCTGTGAAATACCCAGTCCAAGAGAGCTTGGAGGCACCTGGAGAGCCGTGGCCGCCACCCAGGCCACCCTCGGACGACTCTGCATTCACACCCAGCTGTATGCATGCAGCAGATGGCTTGTGGAAGTAGAAGGAAACGCGACTGCAGAGCTCCCAGCCTCCCGGGCAGGCTTCCAGCTGTGATCAGTGGGGAGGGAGGGCTTCAGAGGGCTTCAGCCCGAGGCTGGAGGGGCGAAGTGCTGTTCCACCCCAGCACAGCCTGGTGCTCCGTAAACATGGACCCACCGTAGTGACGAGGGAACACCTTGACATGCTCGGTGGTTCAGGTCTCTGGCCCTGCCATGTCTACCGGGGAGATCTCCGAGCCCCGATCCACGAGTGTGTGGAAATCAGAAAATGAGAAGAGGCCAAGGAGGAGGGCAGATAGCATCCCCACATTCCGAGGGGGCGTAGAAGAGTCAGGAAAGAACAAACATAAGCTAGAACCTAACATCACTGGAAAAATTGAAATAAATTAGCAAGCAGGAAGGGATGATTATTTGGAATGAATATTGGTTCATTCAGCAGTAACAAAAATCTGCGTTTTTAAAAAACAAGGCAATCTCGTGGCCCTATCAAGCGGTAGGCACAGACACCCTGCAGCCTTGATTTTGGCACGAGCCTGCAGTCCACCCTGACACCCTGCTGGAGAGAGTGTCTGACAGCAGGTGCACACACAGTTTATCCACGCATTCAGCAGACGCTCGTGGACACCTCCTGTGAGCCAGCTATGGCCCTTCATGAACACAGGGCGGCCGGCGGTTGGCTGCGTGGAGCCTGTGGTCCAGGGAGAGAAGGTACACGTGAACAGAATCATTTCCCCAACAGCTCTGAAGTGGTGTGGCAGAAGAGTTCACAGCACTGAATGCCAGTGGCCGGTCTGGAGAAGCAGCACTTGAGCTTCGGTCCAGTGGATGAGAACATGCCAGAAGGGAGAAAGCTGTCCAGATCCTGCTGGGGACATGGGGAGAGTGGGAAGGATTCAAAGGGGTGGAGGAGTGACCTGTGTCCAGAGCACAGAGGGGGAGCAAGGACGCATAGATGCCACCAAGCCTGGCCAGAGCTGGCCTCAGGGCCTCAGAGTCACGCCAGGGCTCCTGTCTTTGCACAAGCCATGGAGGCATTTTCACGGAGAGGGAGGCAGCGATCAGATTTGCATTTTGAACAGACCACTCTGCCTGCAGAGTGGAGAGAAGCTGGCGTGGATGCACTGGGGGCATTAAGGAGGCCAGGGCAGCCAGAGAGATGGCAGTGACCTGGCCTCCGGAGACAGTGGTGGGATGCACAGAAATAGAAGAAAATGAAATAGAGAAGGGTGGTGACGGCCTAGAGGGGAATGAGGGAGAGGGTGGGGTCGAGGATGGCACCAAGCCTGTGTGGTGGCTGACACGCTGTCCACTAACACCAAGAATACCAGCTTTGGACAAGGAGAGCTGACCTCCATTTGCTGTGCTGGGCAGAGGACCATGGGCCATCTGAGGGACTGCCACCCATATGACTCTGGAGATCAGAGGGAGACTGCGGGTGTGAACCAGAATAGCCAGGAGCTAAGTAAGAGAAGAGCGGCCTAGACCGAGCAGGAAGAACCCCAAAGCCCAGCATCTCACGATGGTGAACACAGGCAAGCCTGCAGACAGCCCAAGGCAGGAGCAACCAGGAGGCTGAGGTGGAGGCGGCCAAGGAAGACGCAGCCTGAGAAATGGCCACTGGCTTCGGTGACAGGAGGGCCCAGTGAATTGACTGATGGAGTGGCTGCCAGGTGAAGTGATCCAGGAGTGAGCGGGAGGTGAGGCAATGAAACAGGTGTAGCCACTTGTGGGACTCCGGCTGTGCCTGGGAGAGGGACAGGAGGTCAGTGGAAGGGCCAGGGCCCACGGGGGACTGGCCGTGCCCCCCAGGACTGGCAGTGGCTGTGCCCCACGCCTCATCTTCCCAGCACTCAGATGAAGCCCTGGGAGGCAGTGTGCTGACCAGTTTTGGACACAGCCTTCCTGAGAAGGGTCGTTCCTTCCATGGCCAGCAGATAGAAGAGTCGGACCTCAGCTTCCCCACTCACTGCCCAGCTAACTAGTGGGCGCCGTCTGCACCTGGCCCCTGTGCTCTGAGAGTTAGGCTTAGGGTTAAGCCACCTCCTGTCCCATTCCTCTCATCTGAGGCTCTGCCACAGCGGCCTGTGGCCACTCCACAGAGAAGCACTGCCATAGGAGTGCCAGATGACTACCAACCCTGCCACCAGAGCACAGGGCTCCAGCAGTCCTCAGACAGCAGCAGCACCCCAGCACCCTGTCTGAGGCTCCCCAGAGCATTTGGAGCCCCCAGACCCTCACAGCCAGCATGCAGTCACCACACCTACCCACCGCTCACAGCAGGCTCTGTGTGTCTCAAAATTGCGTGAAGAAACACTCCCTGCAATCTCAGAAGTGACCTGATGATACCGACCGCCCACCCCTCGTTACTGATACCGACCGCCCACCCCTCCTTATTGATACTGACCACCCACCCCTCGTTACTGATACCGACTGCCCGCCCCTTGTTATTTCCCGAGGCCTCTGGGAGCACGCAGCCTGTCCAGTCAATGCTCGCCATCGCTGGGGACCAGGCTTCAGCTCCCACCACTGCCTCTGCCAGTGCCCGGGCCAGCTCCTGGCTGCAGGGGAGTTCATCTCACTCTGTGAGTTAGACCAAAACCCGTGAGGACGTGAGGACGTCTCCCTTAACAAACCCAGCCAGTCTGATGGCACTTCCTTGGAAATAGGGGTTTCTGAGGGAAAATGATTTGGTTTTTCTCGATGGTGGCAGAGGAGGTGCCCCTCGAGGGTGGCCATGGCCTTTCATCCCTGTACCCAGCCCATGATGTGGCCCGAAGCGAGAGCCCATGCGTCTGGGCTGGCTGGTGGTGGTGAGCACTACTTTGCACGCACTGTGTGCCCAGAGCAGGGCTATTCTCTCACATCACAGAGGCGGCAGCACAGACCTTGCAGCCCTGTGGAGCTGTTATTCTAGTGTGGGAGGAAATGAACACAACTGTCTTGACAGTGGTCCTATAAAACAAGTCGCACAGGGTGACCTGGACGAATACTGCTGGGAGCAGAGGCCAGGACAGCACAGCTGGTCAGGGAAGGCCGAGCTGGACCTGGGAGATAACAGAGGCCCCATTAAAGCCAAGCCAAATGCCAGTCGTCTGCCCAGAGCAGGGCCCATGCCACATCTCCCTCCTCTCTCCCTTTCTCTGGCTTCCTGACTGTGCCCACCCCACTCTGCCCCACTGCCCCAGACAGCTGCCCCCAGCCCCCGTCACCCTCCCTGACATGTGCTCCTCTTGGCTCCCACCCACAGATGGGAAGCCCTGCAACCTTCACCCCAGATCCCTTGCCAGGTGGCCCCAACCTGGCCAGGATTGGGTCCTGTTTCAGGGTAGGGGCAGGTCCCTGTGCTGGTACCTGGCCTTTTCTCCGGAGACCCTGAGGAAAAGACCCTCCTTTTGGAGCCCAGGAGGCTGCCTGGCTCCAGTGTTAGAGATGCAGAGATGGGTGTTCAGGCCTGAGCGCCCCTCTTTCCACCCACCAGGCATACCGGAAGAGGATGCATCAGCTCCTACAGGCTCTTCACCAGAAGCTGGCGGCTCTGCGCCAGGGGCCGGAAGGTCTGGTGAGTGCCGACAAGCCCATCTCCTACAGGACCAAGCCGCCAGCCTCCATCCACAGGGAGCTCCTTGGTGTCTGCAGCGACCCCTACACACTGGCCCAGCAGCTGACCCACGTGGAACTGGTGAGCCGGCCCAAGCCACCTTCCTCACCCCAGATTCAGCAGGACCCACACAGATACACTGTGCCCTCCCTGGCTTCCCAGAGCAGCCCCACAAGCTTGTGAAGGAGGGCCCTGGCCTAGCCTCCAGCACGCACTGGGCTCCTTGTGGATGCAGAGGCCAAGGGCCCATCCCAGGGAGAGGGAGGCCGGGGCGGGTTCTTCCCTTTGAGACGGAGGGTTGATGGAGCCCTCCCTGCCCTCCAGGCACTTTTCCAGCGCACGCCCATGCGCTCGCTCATGTCTCCATCACCTGGCCAGGCAGGCCCTGTACACAGAGGAAACTAAGGCCCAGAAAGGTGAAGCGACTTGCCAACGTCACACAGCAGAAGGAACAGAGCCAGGGTTTGATTCTGGCCCAGATGTCAAGCTCCTGACCACCAGCACTCGCCCCCGCCCCGCCCCGCAGAGGAAGTAGGTCTCTTTAGTTACCTAGTGTGGAGTCTAGTTTCCCTGGGCTCACGCCCCGTGGCATTGCTCCCTACCCCCAGGAACCGGGAAAGGAGGGGCTGCCTCCTCCAGGGAAGGCGCGGAGCTCTGTGGCAACCTGAAACAGGGTCTCCAAGCCCCAATGTGGAGGACTAGGGGCTGGGGCACCACGGCAGGACCCCCAGTCGACACCCCCTCCCCATACCTTCCCTCTTGTACCCACTCTTCCCCTTCCCTGCAGGAGCGGCTGCGGTACATCGGGCCGGAAGAGTTTGTCCAGGCCTTTGTGAACAAGGACCCTCTGGCCAGCACAAAGGTAGGAGGCGCTTACGGGCTGTCCCAAAAGTGACCCGCACCCAGTGACTAGCCGCTCTCAGGGAAGCCCCAGAGCCTTTTCTGGGCGAGTGCTGGAGTGGCCGAGAGAGGGACAGGTGGGCTCGGAGGGGCCCTGCCCGCTCCGCCACGCCCCTCCAGCTCGGGGGCGGACCACGACGGCCGAGTCCCCGGAAAGCCTGGGGTCTGAATGTGCAGGACGTGGGGGTCACCCACCCAGCGAGGGCGGAGGAGTGAGCGAGGAACCGGGCCGTGGGCCGCGCCGCTCGGGTGGGCCAGGACCCTGGGCAGGGAGGAGGGTGGAGGGTCCCCTGGCGCGCTCCGGGACCCCGAGCGCCTTCCCGGTGCGTTTCGGTGGGCGCTGGTGCCCTCCAGCGGCCACGTGAGGAAGCGCGGGTTGCTGCGCGCTGCCCGGGCTAGGTAAGGGAACTGCTGGGACCCGGTGACGCGGCCCACACACCGGGATTTCGATCCCACCCTTCTGGGAGCCCAACCAGCAGAGGGCCGGTGCCTCCAACGGGCTAAATCCAAGCCAGAATTGCAAACATTGTGCCTTCTGCCCTCACACCTAATAAAAGTACAAACTAAATAGGAGATTGCACTTTCACTTCTCAGATAAGCAAAGGTCATCTAGTAGGTTAGACACCTTGTGGAAGGCACACTCCGCATGGCTGCTGGGGTGAAGCTGGCGCAGCCACTTTGGAGGGGAGATTGGCACTAGCGTCAATGCTGTGAACGGACTTTCTTGACCCCAACTTTCCATACCTACGAATTTCTCCCACAGATACACACCCATGTACACGGACATGCGCGGACGAAGATATTTGGGATAGACAATGTGTGTTATGGCCAACACTGGGGGCAGATTGCCTTATCAGCCGTGGGGACTGGATTACAAATTATGAAACATCTATAACTAGAATGCTGTGCAGCTATGAAGGGGAATAAGGTGGACAGAACAATCTCCAAGACCTATCCCTCCAGGCACTGAGAGAAAAGGGTAGAGGGAAGAACGGGGGCAAGAGTGTGTGACTATTTGGGTAACGATAAAAGAGGGTAACACAAAACCATGTATGTTGCCTATGTCCGTGAGCACTCTCTAGGAATGCTGACTGCTCTGGGAATTCTGAACACTTGTGGTGCCGGGAGGCAGGAATGGAAGGGAGATTTTTTTTTTTTTTTTTTTTTTTTTTT
>NW_016827557.1:46510-60201 GCF_001698545.2 Rhinopithecus bieti
GCCAGGATGGTCTCGATCTCCTGACCTCGTGATCCGCCCGTCTCGGCCTCCCAAAGTGCTGGGATTACAGGCTTGAGCCACCGCGCCCTGCCATTTTTTATTTTTTAAACATCGTTTAACAAAGAAAAACATACAACCAAATTAAAAAGAATTAGGTTGGATTAATTTGCAATAAAATAATCAACTTAAAATAGCCCAGCCGGGCGCAGTGGCTCATGCCTGTAATCCCAGCACTTTGGGAGGCTGAGGTGGGCGGATCATGAGGTCAGGAGATCGAGACCATCCTGGCTAACATGGTGAAACCCCATCTCTACTAAAAAATACAAAATAAAATTAGCTGGGCCTGATGGCAGGTGCCTGTAGTCCCAGCTACTCAGGAGGCTGAGGCAGGAGAATGATGTGAACCCAGGAGGCGGAGCTTACAGTGAGCTGAGTTCACACCACTGCACTCCAGCCTGGGTGACAGAGCGAGACTCCATCTCAAAAAAAAAAAAAAAAAACAACTATCAGCCCTTCTATTTAGGGCCAAGGAGGCCGATCGTTCCTGTTTAAACAGCAGAATTGCCCAATTATTTTTACCTATATCTGATGGCACAAAAAAATAAGTCTTAAAACTTCCGCTGACATCCTTCCCACCCTCCAGAGTAGATAGAGTCCATACAATTGCATCTTAGGTCAATCCTCAGGCTTTTAAAAATCATCTTACATTTTAAAATATAATACAACTACTCTGGTAACAAGAATATTTACAAATACTTTAGATAATTGCATGATACATGAGCCTGCTCAAGGAAACAGCAAAGATGAAAAATAATGTACAAGAATTATAGTTCCTTGTTTATGGAAACCATCCAATTGAAATGTTTTCCCTAATTTCAGTTGTTCTTCTTTAAACAACAGGTTCATTGTGTTCATTTTCAAGGAAATATCAGCCAAACACTGAAGTCTGAATTACCATAGTATGTCTAGCAGTCCTTCTTTAGAGCAGAAACGGTACTCCAAGAAAGCAGTGGCCCGTTCAGCTCACATGTGAATGAAGTGCTTTCCCTCAACAACAAGCACGCTTTCCGTATGCAACAGAGGGGCTTCGTGTGCACAAACCGTTATGTCACATAGAATATGGAAAATCTCAAAACTCTAGACTGAATAAAAGTTAAAAGTTTTACCTCATTTAGGACATTCTTAAGTCACATTCCCTTTTTTCTTCTACTGGACACTTTTCCCCACCATTGCTTTTGCACCATCAGTGCAAATTTCAACACAGTGGAAAAGGCAGTAACATCGTGTTATTATAAAAATAGCCTTGCCTGTGGACCCCCTGAAAGAGTCCCAGGGACCCCCTGGAATCCAGGGACAACAGGCTGGGGACTGTTGCTTCTGGGAAGAGGAATTACTGGGTTGCAGGGTCAAGATGTGCGCAGCCTTGCCAGGTAACGCCAGGTGAGGCTGGGCGTCGCCACTCCCAGCGGGAAGTTATCCCACACCCTCATCAACACTTGAAGTTGTCAGGCTTTAATTTTTGTCAAACTGTTAAATGGAGCATCTTTTGGACATTCTTGTTTCCTTCTCTATAAAATGCCTGTCTCTGACTTTTGCCCAGTTTTCAATTGATGGTTTGTCGTCTTCTAAGGATTTTTAAGAATGTATCGTTTTTGTTTTATTTTAAATGTGTACTAGATGATGATCCTATGTCAGTTAAATGTGCTGCACATTTTCTTCTAGTTGTTTGCTTTGCTTTTCATCCTCATTATGATGTCTTTTGATGAACAGGTGTTCTTAAGTTTCACCTAGTAAAATTTACTAAACTTTCCCTTTATTTATTTATTTTTGGATGGGGGTGAGGGGTTAAGAAATCCTTCCCTACACCCTACTCAGGTCATAAAGATAGTCTCCTATGTTTCCTATGGAAGTTTTGAAGTTTTGTCCTTCACATTTTGATCTGAAATTCGTTTTGTGTATATGGCTTAAGTTGAGATTCATTTTTATTTTTTTCCAGACAAATAACCAATTGTTTCTGCAACACTGTTATATGTTCCTTTACCCTCCAACGTGCTCTGACACATGTCACTCTCATATGTCAGCTTTCCATATACGTGTAGGTCTGTTCCTGGATGTTCTGCTCCATTGGTCTATTTCTCTGTCTCTGTGTCAAGACACTTTGCTTTAATTACTACAGTTTCATAATAAGTCTTGATTGTTGCTGAGGCAAATCCCCCGGTTCTTCTTTAGGAGTGTGGCTTGGCTGTTCTTGGCCCTTTCATTTTCTATTTAAGTTTTAGAGTTATTTGTCAATTTCTATGAAAAGTCCTGTAGAGATTTCGTTAGAATATATTAAATATGGATCAATTTGGGAAAAATTTGCGTTTTCATGAAAGAATTTATTTTTCATTACATTTGAGTCTGCCAATGCATAAAAATGGTATGTCCCTCCGTTCACTTAGGTCTGCTCTGTAGTATCTTTCTAACGTCTAGTAATTTTCTCCATCAAGAGTCTTGTACAGATTTTGTTAGGTTTATTTCCCTAGGTACCTTTGCATATTTTTACTATTATGTATAAAATAATCTATGTGCATAGATTATTTTAAAGTGTGTTTTCAGATTTCTGAATGTTTGAAAAGAATGCACATTCTTAAATAAATGAGCACCGGGGCCAGGTGCGGTGACTCACACCTGTAATCCCAGCACTTTGGGAGGCCGAGGCAGATGGATCCTGAGGTCAGGAGATCGAGACCATCCTGGCTAACATGGTGAAACCCTGTCTCTACTAAAAATACAAAAAATTAGCCAAGCGAGGTGGTGGGCGCCTGTAGTCCCAGCTACTCGGGAGGCTGAGGCAGAATGGTGTGAACCCGGGAGGTGGAGCTTGCAGTGAGCCGAGATCGCACCACTGCACTCCAGCCTGGGCGCCAGAGCAAGACTCTGTCTCAAAAAAAAAAAAAATGAGTACAGGACTCCTTAGTTTTCCATTACCTCAAGTGTGTATTTATTGTATGTCCTGTCTGCTTATTGCTGGTTTAATGAATGTAATTTACTTTTGTATATCAAGTTTAAATTTGACAACATTGTACATTCTTATTCTAATAATTTGTATTCTTTGGGGTTTTTCATGTAGACAAGTACATCTGAGAATAATGACAGTTTTGTTTCCTCCTTTCCAATCCTTATTCTTTTTAGTTCTGTGGTAGTCATAGAATAGAACCCTCCAGTAATAGGTAGACAAGAGTGATGGATAGACCTTAATCTGTCATTTTAAATCCTGAAATGTTGAGATGATTTGTTATTGCAGAGTAACACTGCCCAATGTAACTCTTTTGGTTTTTTTTTTTTTTTTTTTGGTTTTGTTTTGGTTTTTCTTGAGACAGAGTTTCACTCTTGTTGCCCAGGCAGGAGGGCAATGGCACGATCCCGGCTCACCGCAACCTTCATCTCCCAGGTTCAAGCAGTTCTCCTGACTCAGCCTCCCGAGTGACTGGGATTACAGGCATGCGCCACCACGCCCAGCTAATTTTGTATTTTTAGTAGAGACAAGGTTTCTCCATGTTGGTCAGGCTGGTCTCGAACTCCCTACCTCAGGTGATCTGCCCGCCTTGGCCTCCCAAAGTGCTGGGATTACAGGCATGAGCCACAGCACCCGGCCTGACTAACTTATTGTGCTAACTTGCACCTCTGGTACAATGTCAAATAGAAGGATTGATAGCTGGCGTTCTTGTTTTGTCCTGATTTTCAAAGGAATTTTTTTAACGTGTCCCAATAGAGTATGATGTTTGCTACAGGATTTCTTTAGATGTCTATTATCAGCTTAAGGAAGTATCCTGTTCCTTCCTATTTTTCTGAGAATTCTCATCATGAATGGTTGTTAAATTTCTTTTTTTTTTTCTGGACCTGTTACTCACATATTCTCTTCTCCTTTAAACTATTAGCTGATTATTTATGTTAGTTTTTAAAATAAAAACTAATATAAATCTTTTGTTTGTCTGTTTGTTCTGGGTTTTGTTGTTGTTGTTGTTGTTGTTGTTTTTGAGATAGAGTCTTGCTCTTTTGCCCAGGCTAGAGTACAGTGATGTGAACACAGCTCACTGCGGCCTCAACCTCCTGGACTCAAGTGATCCTCCTGCCTCAGCCCCCCAAGTAGCTGGGACTACAGGCACACGCCTCCATACCTGGCTAATTTTTGTATTTTTTGTGGAGACGGGGTTTCACCATGTTTACCCGGACTGGTCTAGAACTCCTGAGCTCAAGAGATCTGCTTGCATTGGCCTCCCAAAGTGCTAGGAGTACAGGTGTGAGCCACCTCACCTGGCCTAGTTTTTCATTGCTGTTGTTGTAGTTTGAGATGGAGTTTCGCATTTGTTGCCCAGGCTGGAGTGCAATAGCATGATCTTAGCTCACTACAATGTCTGCCTCCCGGATTCAAGAGATTCTCCTGCCTCAGCCTCCCAAGTAGCTAGGATTACAGGTGCCCACCACCAAGCTCAGCTATTTTTGTATTTTTAGTAGAGACAGGATTTCACCATGTTGGTCAGGCTGTTCTCAAACTCCTGACCTCAAGTGATCCACCCTCCTCGGCCTCCCAAAGTGCTGGGATTACAGGCGTGAGCCACTGCACCAGGCTGTTTTTTTAATCAATGTTGAATCAACTTTGCATTTCTGAGATAAACAAAACTGGGATAAATGAAATTGTTATCTTTTTCACATATCCCTGGATTTGGTTTGCTAATGTTTTGTTTAGGATTTCTGCAGTGTGAGACTGAACTGTTATTTCCCTTTCTGACACTGTTCTTGTGTCGTCTTTGTTTCTCTTACCCTGTTCTCTATTCTTCCTGAAAGACTGGAATTACTTATTCTTGGAGCATTTTGTAGAATTAGCCAATGGAACCATCTAGGCCTGATATTTTCTTTGAGGGATGACTTTCTTGTACTGATTCAAGGTTATTCTTGTTTGTTTCTTTGTTTATTCTTGTTATTGATTTAATGGTTATAGGACTATTTAGGTTTTCTGTCTCTTCTTTAGTCTGTTTTGTAATTTATATTTTTCTAGGAATTCGGCCATTTCCCCTAAGTTTCCAAATTTATAGACATAAAGTTATTTGTAATATTCTCTAGGTATCTTTTTAATTTCTTCACATCCACATTGATTCATCTGTAGTATTTTGATTATTTACATCTCTCTTTGTTTCTTTATCAGTCTTATCAAAGGTTCATCAATTTTATTAATGTTTTCAAATAAAGATCTTTTTACTTTGTTGATTCTGTAGATTGTAGTTTTTTTTACTATTTCATTTCTTTCTTCTCTACTCTTTATTATTTCCTTTCATCTACTTTCTTTGGATTTATATTGTTATTCTTTTCTAGTTTCTTATGTTGGATGTTCAGCCTGTTTTATCCTTGTTTTCTAATAAAAGCATGAAAGATGATTTCTCTTTACATAAATTTTTATTTACAGCCCCCCAAGTTTTATTTTTT
This sequence comes from Rhinopithecus bieti, assembly GCF_001698545.2. NCBI lineage: Eukaryota > Metazoa > Chordata > Mammalia > Primates > Cercopithecidae > Rhinopithecus > Rhinopithecus bieti. The sequence continues at coordinate 51,974 of NW_016827557.1, forward strand.
AATATTTTCATTATCATTCTAATTCCATTATGATTTCATCTTTGAGCAATAGATTATTTTTAAATTTTTTTAAGTTTCTTTACATTTGAAAAGAATGCATATTCTCAAGAAATTAAGTTCAAGTTTCCATATTTGTTTATTACTTCAAATTGTGTTGTTCAGATTCATATTCATCCTGGATTTCGTTTGGTTTTTCTTTTTCAATCTCCCTAACCTATTAATTACCGTCATGTGTGTTAAAATCTTCCATGTGACTGTAGGACTCAACTTCTCCTTATAAAGAACTTCACCTTTCTGATTATTTTTGCCTCCATATATTGAACCTATGTTACTAGCTGCAATCAAGTTTAGACTTGTGACATATCCCTGATGAGTTGAACCTTTTATCATTATGCAATTACTCTCTCATTTCTCCTAAAGCTTTTTGCCTTAGGATCTTTTTTGTTGCCTTAAAGTCTATTTTGTTCAATATTAATATAGCTACATAATATTTATCAGATATATATTCTTTTTTTTTTACTTATATCTTTGTGTTTGGAGTTGTATCTCTTGAAAGTGGCAAGCAGCTGCATTTTTTAATTACAGTGTTATAATCACTAATCCATAAGAGTTTGTTCTTGCTATCTTCTGTTGTACTATGTAGTTATCTTCCTTATCTGTTTACTTTTCCTCCTTTCTTTGCTTCTTTTGAATGAATAGGTCTCCCATTCCATCTTCCCCTCTATTTATTGAAAGTTACCGCCGGGCGCGGTGGCTCAAGCCTGTAATCCCAGCACTTTGGGAGGCCGAGACGGGCATATCACGAGGTCAGGAGATCGAGACCATCCTGGCTAACACGGTGAAACCCCGTCTCTACTAAAAAATACAAAAAACTAGCCGGGCGAGGTGGCGGGCGCCTGTAGTCCCAGCTACTCGGGAGGCTCAGGCAGGAGAATGGCGTGAACCCGAGAGGTAGAGCTTGCAGTGAGCTGAGATCTGGCCACTGCACTCCAGCCTGGGCGACAGAGCGAGACTCTGTCTCAAAAAAAAAAAAAGAAAAGAAAAAAAGTTACCCTGGCAGTTTTTTGTTTTTTGTTTTTGTTTTTTTGAGATGAAGTTTTGCTCTTGTCGCCCAGGCTGGAGTGCAATGGCATGATCTCGGCTCACTGCAACCTCTGCCGCCAGGTTCAAGCAATTCTCCTGCCTCAGCCTCCTGAGTAGCTGGGATTCCAGGCACCTGCCACCACACCCAGCTAATTTTTGTGTATTTAGTAGAGACGGGGTTTCATCATGTTGACCAGACTGGTCCTGAACTCCTAACCTCAGGTGATCCCCTCGCCTTGGCCTCTCAAAGTGCTGGGATTACAGGCGTGAGCCACCGCGCTTGGCCTACCCTGGCAGTTTTAACAAACACATTTATGTTAAGTTTCATCTTTTAAATGCTGGTATATTATACAGTGGAAAGTTCTATATCCATTTAAAATTTTTGTTTCCAAAGGATATGTTATGGCACAGGGAAAGGTTTGCATAGCAAAGTACGGGAATATATATGGTTATGATAGATGCATGCATACACACAGCTGGCGCTCATTACTCCCAGCAGCTGCGTTCTATAAAGTCAAAAACACTGAATGAGTGAGCACGGAACCATTGCTCCCCGGGGAAATGCAAGGTTAGGTTCCCTGTGAGCCTCTCATCACAGCATTTTTGTCAACAGATCCATATATCACTTTGTTTTATGTGTGTTTATGTTTAAAGACATTATTTAATATAAATTATTGATTAATATTGATCTCATGGCCAACAGTGCTATTTCTCATGGCTGAACGCTGATGTTACACACAGTTTCTCTGTGAGGCACAGAGCAGCCTTTGCCTGCGTGGGAACACTAGACGGCACTTCGGCACCATGCTTGGGGGCCTTTCTCAACAGTGAAATTATCAGCAAACAGTACAAAAATGTAAAGGACATGATACTTAGTAGGCCAAGTCTGAGAGTGAGATGCAGGAGGACAGAGCATTGCCTCGCCTCTGCTGGAGATGTGCACGGACACTCATGACTTCAATATTTTTGCCACCCCGTGCATGTGTACAGAAGACCACAAAAATGACACAAGTTTTTGGGGTTACAAATACATTTTAGAGAGGAGGCAAATTTGCAAATACAGAATCCAGGAATAATGAGGTTCGTGTATGTGTGTGTGTCCGTGTGTGTGTGTGTGTGTGTGAAGTTACATTTTAAAATGTATTTTTAAAAGGACTAAAAGGGTACACACCAAATCTTTGGTATTTCTGGACGGTTTGGGGGTTTTGACATTTCCCGGGTCGTAGGGATCATGAACTGACTTCATGTTCTAAAAGATGATTGACAAAAAGGCTCAGAATGTGGTCCTGTGTGTTTTTTCTAGCCCTGCTTTAGTGACAAGACCAGCAACCTAGAGGCTTACGTGAAATGGTTCAACAGACTGTGCTACCTGGTGGCAACTGAGATCTGCATGGTGAGTAGACAGCCAGGGTGGACACCACCTGGCATAGCCCAAGGCGGCTGGAGTTGGGAGGAGCCTACTGGGGAAGGAACCGGAAGGACACCTTGAGTCCTGTTCATTTCCAAGTCCAATGCCAGGCTGGGCACCCCTCCAGGACTCCAGGTGATACCAGCTTTCCTGCAGTGACATTTCCCTCCAAGTAGAACCCAGGACAGATCCACTGGCCAGGCACAGAGGGTGTTGGAGAGGGTTTGCTGAAGGAGTGAGAGGCAGTCACTCGCAGCCCCAGTGGCTCTGCTCTCTCCATCTGTGCCGGCCTGCCTTGGGCAGCCTGGCCTGCAACTGGCCTTGTTTGGCTTCCTCGGGACCTAGAGGTGGACGTGATCTGACCTCTAAGCACTGGGAGATACACGTAAAAGCCCATGGTTCCAGCTGCTCCTGGAAAGCACCAAAACTCAGCAGCGTGGGGCCAGACGTGCTTGTCACTGAGTCGCAGTCCTGCCTGGCCACACCCACCCGTCCTCCTCCTTGCAGCAGAGGGGCCCTCGTCTGAACCCACTCTCTCACCTTAAGATGAAGCCCAGGGGGCCGCTCATCCCAGGACCAGGCTAGAGGCAGCGCCGGGGCAGGCCGGGCTCTCCGCAGCAGGTGCTGAGACCGAGTATGGGGCACGTGTTCATGAGGGGTCCACACCTGCGGACAAGCGTAGAGAGGAGGCAGCCCCATGCGACGATGTGACGACAGACACGGGTGGCCTCCCCCACCTGGCTCAGCCTCCATCACAGGGCGGGCTGCCCTTCAAAGGACAGGGCCGGCTTTGGGTGGGCAGCTCTCTGTGGCCAAGACAGCCCCTGGAAGGGGGTTTGGTGACACATCTCAGAGCACAACACCCCACTTCCTTGGTGGCGGTAAAGACCCTTGCTATATCTTTGGTGGGCAAGCAACACCTACCTGTGTGGAAAGAATGCAACGCAGGCCCCCCTGGCCCAGCCCACTCACACCCTCGCGCCACAGGCTGCAGGCGAGAGGGCCGAGCCCGGGTGAAGCTTGCTTGGCCTGAGCCTCCCAGGGAGCCAGCTGTGGCCCAGGATGGCCAGGGAAGGACACGGTGTGGTTCTGCACATCAGACGGGTCTGAAGTCCCAAGCGCCCGACCACAAAGGTTTACCAGTCACACAGTTGTTAGATGGAGAGCGCGGAGAGGCTGCTCGAGGGACAGGTCTCAGGGCCAGCTTGTACCCCAGCAAGGGGAGAAAGCCCAGGGCTGGGGGAAGGTGGGTGGGGCTCTCTAATTCAGGGGAGGAGTTGGGTGGGAGCTGGGCCCAGAGGGAGGAGGGCGCTGGAGGGGAGCCATGGAGCATCTCGTGAAGGTGCGTCTCAGCAGCTCCAGGGCTACAGGGAATGCCTGTGCCCCACCGGGCCCACCTAGCCCTCTATGGCGTTGGGCTCTGCTGGCTCGGCCCGTGAAGCGCTCTGAGACCCTGTTTACCCTGGGCCTCAAGTGCCCCAGCTGTGCAGTGGGTTTAGAGAAGGCGAAGAGGGCCGGGTGACGGGAGCGGGCCTGGTCAGGGCAGGGTGGAGGTGTGTCACTGCTGAGGCTCTGCTGCCCTGTCCACAGCCAGCCAAGAAGAAGCAGAGGGCCCAGGTGATTGAGTTCTTCATCGACGTGGCCCGCGAGTGCTTCAACATCGGCAACTTCAACTCCCTCATGGCCATCATCTGTGAGTGGGCCGGCTCGGGCCTGGAGTCCCCAGTGCACAGGCCCCCCCAGAGGTCGGAGCGGGTGCAGCCAGGCAGGCAGAGTGCAAGCCAGGGCCCGCCACTGAGCAGCGGGAGGGCGTGGGCTGGGCTGTCTGAAGGCCTGGGCAATCCTATGTCCCCGCCTCAGAGGTCCTGGGGAGCCATGCCTTTTGAGGCAAGCCCAGCCCCGTCGGGATGTTTGGCGGGGGCTTGGTGGTATGTCCCCAGACCCAGAGAGAACGAGGGCCCAGTGCAGGTGCTCGGTGCAGAATGGGACCGGCATGGTGGGAGCAGGCCCACCTGAGCATGATGTCCACCAGCACCCCTCACCCACCCACCGTGTGACAGACTGAGCCCTGCAGCCCCCAGCCCTGGTCAGGGTGGAGCCCAAGGGGCTATAGGTAAACAGAGGACCCCCTGTCCCAGAAGCAGCCCTCTCCAACTCTCCCTCCCTCTTCCAGCTGGCATGAACATGAGCCCTGTCTCCAGGCTAAAGAAGACCTGGGCCAAAGTGAAGACAGCCAAGTTTTTCATCCTCGAGGTAAATGAGGCTGCTGGGCTGCCGGGTGCCTCCGGCCATCCCCTGGACAGAGCTGCCCACACGCCTCCCTATCTCCTTCCAGCACCAGATGGACCCAACAGGGAATTTCTGCAACTACAGGACAGCCCTACGAGGGGCAGCCCACCGCTCCCTGACGGCCCACAGCAGCCGAGAGAAGGTGGGTCGGGGCCATGTTGGCCCAGCGGGGCTGCAGCAGGGAACCTGGGTGCTGGCTCAGAGTTCACCTACTGCAGCTCCTGCCCCACTGCAGCATCAGTAATAGACAAGGAGACAGCCAGGTCTCCTTGTTTGCATGCCTCTAGTATCGGGAACTCGCCACCTCCCAAAACTTGAGGGAAGCCAGCCTCGGACAACTCTGATAAGAAGTGCTTCATGAGGGCCTGAAGCTGGGCTGCCTGGGGTCATCCTTTCTTGGGGGGCCACACGAGTGAGGCCACCTCGTCTTCTGCTCACCAGTTCTTCAGAGGCCCCACGGCCCCTCCTCTCTTCTCCTGAGTCAGCGGCCCCAGACCTGCCCTGCCACACTACAGTTTCCAGGCTCCTCCCACTTGGGGCCCTTTGGTCCCTAAACAGCTCCATTTTTCCAAATTTCTTCTGTTTCAGATAAAATTGAGGTTCCAGGTACACAGGATCTTCCACTTCCCTGATTCTAAATATAATACTTTTAATTATGTGGCCTCAGATCACATTTACATTTTTGGCAATCACTGAACCAAGCTTTTTCCTCACCCAAGCTGCCTGTTTACAGCTTGTATCTCTCTCTTTTTTTTTTTTTTTTTTTTTTTTTTTGGAGATGGAGTCTCTCTCTGTCACCCAGGCTGGAGTGCAGTGGTGCAATCTTGGCTCACTGCAACTTCTACCTCCTGGGTTCAAGTGATTTTCCTGCCTCAGCCTCCCAAGTACCTGGGATTATAGGCCCCTGCCACCACACCCGGCTCATTTTTGTGTTTTTAGTAGAGGCAGGGTTTCACCATATTGGCCAGGATGGTCTTGAACTCCTGACCTCAGGTGATTTGCCTGCCTTGGCCTCCCAAAGTGCTGGGATTACATGTGTGAGCCACTGTGCCCGGTCACAGCCTGTATTCTTATATACCTGCATTTGTGGGGCCTTTGCTGACCTGATCAATTTTATTTCTCCTCCAAATTCTACCTATGGCCTCTGGTACAGAGAATCATGCGTCGGTTCTGGGATTGCAGTGATCCTCTGGCTTGAAACCTGTTATCATCCTGATGATTAGAGTTGTTCATCTCTATGGAGAGGAAACTCCGAGACTCATTGTACCTTCGAAGGCCCGTGCCATGCAGAAACATTAGTGGAATCACGTCCCTGCTGTGGTTCGTGGATGTCTGTCTCCAGCGTGAGGGATAATAGAACACATTGCTGTTCTTGAAATTCAGGTCCCCGTGGAATTGCACTGGAGGGATGCCAGTGGGCAGGTTTGGGAAGCAAGCTGAGGTGTGCACGCTTGTGCCACCTGCCAGGCCTTCTTGGCCCTCCACCCAAGGGGCAGACACCAGCCACACGGATGGCTCTGTCCTGTCCAGCTGGCCTTTCCTGTTCAGGCTGTGAGTGTGTCAGTGACTCTGAGCAGCACCCGGGGATGTGAGACCTCAAATCCCAGGGCAGGTGGGTGGCCTGCCAGGAGCCAGAGCCTGGAAAGCCAGACAGGGGCAGGAACCTCATGTCACTGAGCACCTGCCTCATTCCAGCCACTTAACCTCCACACCCCACAACTACTCTATGGGGGCATCAGCATTGCCAGTTCCCAGATCCGCAGACTGAGTCTCAGGCAGGAGAGCTCACTAGTCCAGTCACACTGCAGGTAGGTGGCAGAGCCAGGATCACACTCCAGCCTGTCTGGCTCTGAATCTCATGGTCTGCGCACCACCAGGCTGACTCCTGTTCCCAGGCATTGGGTGTGTGTGGCAGTCGCAGGGCACTGGCTATGGGCCTAGGTTGGATGCAGAATCAGTGTACAGGAGCTTGGTGCCGAGCTGGGCTGGGAGCCGTCAGCCATGGCCTGGGCACTCTGCACTGCTTCCTTCCTCTCTGCTGGGACACGGGGCTGTGGGGCAGGTAGAGAGACAGGGATTTGGGTGCCTGTGCTCTGAGCCCCTTCCAGCTCTGGGTGCTGGGATGCTATGCATTGGTGCTGTAGGCAGGCAGCTTAGCGCTGTGTGTTTACTTTAATCACATTCTCCTCTCACTTCCAGAGAGAGATGGCTCATGGGCGAGGCCCACAAAAGCTGCTCTATGGGTGGAGGGGGTGGAGGGGCAGAGGGAGGGAAGGAAGGAGGAGGAGGAAGGGACACTTAGAAATTCGCTCACAGTTTCCTGGCGCCCCAGCTGAGTTGATGGGCCAGGAGATCTCGGTGGTCATAGCACTTTATGCTTCCTTCTTGTCTGTGGGCGGCTGCTGTCTGCCCCTCTCCCCGTCTGTGTCACGGGGCCCACTTATCTGGGTGACCTCCAAGCCGACCTGGGCTCTAATTAAACTTCTCACGTCAGAAGCAAGAGCAATGGATTTGCAGATACAAAGGCCTCTTTGGCTGCTGTGAGGGCAAGGAAACCAGGTCAGACATGGGGAGGCCTTGAGTGGCATGGCCATGGCAGAAGGGAAAGGCATAAGGAGCAGGCTCTTTGGGAGCACAGATGGAGGCTAAACCCAGCCGGCAGTGGGATTAGCAAAGATTTGCCAGATGAGGCCTCCTCATTTTGTAGGTTATTCCCATAACTGTGTCTCCACTGCAATGAGGTCAGGAATGAAGAGTGGTGGGGGCCTGCACACAGCCCGCCGCCTTTCACAGGCTGGGTCCACCAGCCTTTCTTTTCCTTCCGGCAGTGGAGCAAGAAAGCTTTTGGTCTAACAGTAAGTGCATCAAGAAAGACATAGGGGGACAAATTGTTAATTTTTTTTTTAAAAAAAGGAGGCCCCCTTGGGAGGCCGAGGCGAGCGGATCACAAGGTCAGGAGTTCAAGACCAGCCTGGCCAGCATGGTGAAACCCCATCTCTACTAAAAATACAAAAATTAGCCAGGCGTGGTGGCAGGTGCTTGTAATTCCAGCTACTTGAGGAGGCTGAAGCAGGAGAATCACTCAAACCTGGGAGGCAGAGGTTGCAGTGAGCCAAGATCGCGCCATTGCACTCCAGCCTGGGCGACAGAGCCAGACTCCATCTCAAAAAAAAAAAAGGAGGCCACCAAATTTCAGAACAGTTGATGCACATCTGTTCCATGCGTCTTTAACAGTGTGTGCAGCCCGGACTGCCCCTCCCGGTGCACATGAGCCTGTGGACCTTTGGATGGGGGTGGGGGTAGTAGGGACCTACCAGCCCCTCCCAGAAAGCAGTGGAAGGACTATTCAAGGGTCATCATGACTGTGCATCTCTTACCCAGCCCCAGGACAGGCAGCAGCACCAAGGCGCTCGGCAGGGTGATGGGGGCCAGGACAGGCAGCAGCACC
>NW_016827557.1:61035-88954 GCF_001698545.2 Rhinopithecus bieti
GGCGCTCGGCAGGGTGATGGGGGCCAGGACAGGCAGCAGCACCACGGCGCTCGGCAGGGTGATGGGGGCCTGGACAGGCAGCAGCACCACGGCGCTCGGCAGGGTGATGGGGGCCAGGACAGGCAGCAGCACCACGGCGCTCGGCAGGGTGATGGGGGCCTGCTCCTTTCTTGGTGGTCCTTATTACCCTCCATGGTGCACAGGAATTCACCTCGTAACCCGTGAAGCCGCGAGGCCCTGACTAGCCCAGGAAGTCTCCCCTGCCCTCTGCACCCTGGGGTCGGGTTTGAGGTCCCTGGGGCAGCTATCTGCTGGCAAGGCTGCCCCGTCCTGGAGCCAGCTGTATAGAGCGACCAGCTGGGGCTGACCTGCCCCATCTTTCTTCCAGATTGTCATTCCGTTCTTCAGCCTGCTCATCAAAGACATCTACTTCCTGAATGAGGGCTGTGCCAACCGCCTTCCCAATGGACACGTCAACTTTGAGGTAGGACCTCTGTGGGGACCTCTACTGAGGTGGACAGGCCAGGAAAAGTTCCCAGGGCAGGACCACTGGCCCCTGCCCTAATGGGGGACTCTGGGGCAGAATGAGCCATTGACAGCCAACCTCGGCGAGATTATCAGGGTCCTCCCACCCTGACATCACTGCGGTGGGGATGCTGAGGCTCAGGGTCATGTCCCTCCAGGCTGGGCCTCATGGCCAGCACAGGTGAAGCAGAGTCCATCTGAGCCCTTGAGGGGTACCAGGCTGGTGAGAAAGGCAGCTCCATGGGCCCACAGTGACAACCAGCAAGGTGCTGTGACGGGCTGTGCCCTGGAGGTCAGGACCAGCCCAAAGGCAGAGCCCTGAGTAGCAGGAGGAAGCTATCAGGCCAAGGCCAGAGTGAACAAAACAGAAAGAATTCTGCTCCCTCTACAGACACTCACTGCTGTCAGCTCAAGTGTCTCCTCTTCCAGGAAGCCTCCCTGGACCTCCCAGGCAGAGAGAGCCCACCTGGCAGGCCTCCCAAAGCACAGCAGGCTGGGCATCCCTCCATCCATCCTCGGTTACTGCACCCGAGTCCCTGAGCTCCCGAGAAGAAAGGCCAGGCTGACCGACTCCGTATCCTGAGCTCCAAAAGGGCCCACCCGGCACATGTGTCTTGGGAGTAGCTGGGGAGCTAGGCAGACACTGAGTCAGACAGAGCATGCCAGGCAGCAGTGGGACCCCCAGTCTGCAGGAAGGAGGGGGCTCTTCTCCCACTGAGAGCCAGCCCCACCCTAGTATTGGCCTTAGCAGTGGGTAACACAGTGAGTGTGAGGCCCCACCCAGCCTCCAACTCCAAGGAGCCATAAGTCCTGGGCCAGTCACCAGTCACTGCTCTGTCTGAGCCTCAGTCTCTCCCTGTGTAAGATGGGGCTTCAACTGTAGCCCACAGAGGGGCTGGGGTAGAGATGCAGCATGGCCCTCCATGGGCTTTGAGTGTCCCCTGCAGGTAGGAACCACAGCACATGGCCAGACCCTTGGGCCTGGAGCTGCCCTCCTCACAGATGCCCCAGCAGACCGCCACATGCTGCCCACAGGCCTGGTGAGCGGGTCCGAGGCCGCCTCGCCGCTTAGGTTAGCCCAGGCTGGAGGCGATGTGGGCAAGATCGGGCTTAGGCAAGACAGTGCAGGGGCCCAGGGAACTGGGATCCTCCTCGGCAGGTGACACCAGCCCAGACCAGGCGTGGGAACCCCTGCCTTTGCCCTTCCTGAATTGATGCTCAGACCTGAGGCCAGGGACAGGTGAGACTACAAGGTGCTTGTGTGATCCCAGCTTTGGGGAGCAAGCGGAAGGGACTGGACCTGGCTTCCAGGGCAGATCGGGGGGTCCCTGCCATTCACAACTGTGCACTCCTGTTTGTTTAAAGTTGGCACCTTTTAAAAAAAATTAAATACATGTGTTTACGTTTCACTTAAATAAAATCATACTTAAATGAATTACTTAAGTCTTACTTATACTTATTTAAATATATTTGCATAATTCTGTAAATCAACAAACATGTATCACTTGCCATACATAGAGGATAACAACAAAAATAAATATGATGACATAAAACTGTGTCTACTCTTGCTCCATGCAGGCTGCAGGCCCGGGCTGCCCTCGCCCTCATTTATTGCCCCCTGCTCCTCCTCAGACCCCTAAAGTCACTGGGGGTTGAGCGAGTCTCTGCCAGGACCAGCCCCTCCCCGTCTTGTGGACCTCCAGGCTCTGGAGTTGCCTCCTTTCTGTGTCTCTGTGACTCTGGCAGAGACCAGCCCCTCCCCGTCCTGGGGACCTCCAGGCTCTGGAGTCGCCTCCATTCTGTGTCTCTGTGACTCTGGCAGAAATTCCTGGAGCTGGCCAAGCAGGTGGGCGAGTTCATCACCTGGAAACAAGTGGAGTGTCCCTTCGAGCAAGACCCCAGCATCACCCACTACCTGTCCACCGCCCCCATCTTCAGTGAGGATGGTAAGTGAGTCCTGCAGCCCTCCTGCCTGCTGGGCCACGGGACCCTGGGGTAGCCTCTCAGTCGCCATTCAGGACCCCTGCTCTGACTAGGTTAGGGAGGCACCCTACCCACCTGGGCTGGCTCCAGGAGGGAACAAGGAGGACTCCATCCCCCTGGCTGGCCCATTGCCATTCCAGGAACACAGGATGGGCCTGAAGAGGTCCAGGCTGGGACCTCAAGGACCCCCGGGGCCAGGCTTCTCCCCGGACAGTTTGGACACCTTTGGGATTCTAAATCAGAACCATCTACCAGTCTGAATCACTTTCCTCAGTAAAGTGGGGGTGATGATAAGAATCACCCTCAGCCGGGCGTGGCGGTTCACGCCTATAATCCCAGCACTTTGGGAGGCCAAGGCGGGCAGATCACAAGGTCAGGAGTTCAAGACCAGCCTGACCAACATGGTGAAACCCCCTCTCTACTAAAAATACAAAAATTAGCCGGGTGTGGTGGCGCCTGCCCATAGTCCCAGCTACTCAGGAGGCTGAGGCAGGAGAATCACTTGAACCCAGGAGGCAGAAGTTGCAGTGAGCCAAGATCGTGCCACTACTGCACTCCAGCCTGGGCGACAGAGCGAGACTTCATCTCAAAAAAAAAAAAAAAAAAAAGATTCACCCTCCCAGAGCTGACGTGGGCAGTGCCAGGCACGGCCCTGACTGTGTAGGCGTGCACGTGTGTCCTGGTATATAAACACAGGTGCGAGATGAGGCCTCTTTGCTCCAGAGTGCCATTCATTTCTGTCCTCTCCACTAAATAAGCATTTCCATGTGATCATTTGTCAGATGTAAGTTTGCTTTGCAAGTGTGCTAAGGGGGCAGGTCCCAGGGCCCTGCTTTCAGGAAGCAGAAGTGGTAGAGAAGCAAGTGGCCCCATGTGCTTGAGCTGGGGTGGCATGGCCCCGTGGCCAGCCACATCACCCTGAGAGGGCCTGCTCCGGACGCAGAAGACCTGGCTCCTCATCACCGCATGCATGGCACAGAGGGACCCTCACTTAGGCTCAGGGAGCACTTTCACGTTCTGGAAAAAAAAAAAATAGGGGAGAAGGATCTTTTAATGATTTTGCTTTTGAATACTTTCAACTTTGCCATTTTATTGTTTATATTTTGAAGCTGGGAACTTTTTGGAGGGGGTTTCACCTGTATCTGTAGCCACCTCCCCCGACTTCCACTAAGAAACTCAGCAGCTGATGAATAAACCAGTCTGAGCTGCTCCCACCCCAGTGAGCTGTGCCATGAGCAGGCCTCATCGTCTCTAAGGCTCCCCTGCAGCATCTGGAAAGGGGGGTGATGCGAGAACCTGCTCCCCACGGCTGTGGTGAGAATGCCTTGAGTTGCCCAGGCAAAGCCCATACAACTACACTCAATCCACACTAGTGTATTAGTTTCCTGTTGGTGCTGTCACAAATCACAAACTTGGTGACTCAAAGCAACACATTTATCCTTATAGACTTCTGGAGATCAGAGGGCTGAAATTAGTTTCTTTGGGCTAAAATCAAGGTGTCAGCAGGGCTGGTTTCTTCTGGACGCCCTGAGAGTAGCATCTATTTCCTGGCCTTTTTCAACTTCTCATGGCCACCTGTATTCCTTGGCTGTGGCCCCTTCCTTCATCTTCAAAGTGCATCACTCCAATCTCTGCTGCCATCATCACATCATTTTCTCTCCACTATAGTCAAATCTCCCTTTGCCATCCTCTTATAAGGACACCTGTGACTGCATTTAGGGCCCTCACATATAATCCAAGATATTCTCCCCATCTCCAGATCCTTCATTTAATCATGTCTGCAAGGTTCCTTTTTGCCTTAATATTTTAAAATATATTTATTTTTTTAAAAATAAGATCTATTTTTATACTATACCTAATTTATTTAAACCAAAAATATACGTTTCTAGTTTCTTTTTATTAAGTTATTTTTTAAATATTAAAAGCACTGAGAGAGAAATGACACTTTACCCATAGGGGAAAAACAGTTTGAATCATGTCAAATTTCTCATCAGAAACCAAGAGGTCAGAAGACAGGGGCACATTTTTCAATTATCAAAAATAAAGAACTGTCAAGCCAGAATCCTATATACAGTGAAAACATCCTTCAGGAATTAACTATAGATAAATCAAAATAGAATTCTAAAAGCTGTTCAGGTAAACCACAGGAAGACAAAAAAAATAAAACAGAGAACAAAACACAGAACAAAAAGAAAACAAAAAAATAGACAAAAAGGCAGACTTAAGTCCTAACATATTAATAATTACATTAAATATAAATGGTCTAAATGCACCAAGTAAAAGAAATTGACAAAGTCAATTTTTTAAAATGATCCAACGATAATGCTATCTACAAGAAACTCACTTCAATATAATGATAGAGACATTTTGATAAGTAAAGAGAAGAAAAGAGCTGGGTGCGGTGGCTCATGCCTGTAATCCCAGCACTTTAGGAGGCTGAGGCGGGTGGATCACGAGGTCAAGAGATCGAGACCATCCTGGCTAACATGGTGAAACCCAGTCTCTACTAAAATTACAAAAAATTAGCTGGGCGTGGTGGCAGGTGCCTGTAGTCCCAGCTACTCGGGAGGCTGAGGCAAGAGAATGGCATGAACCCGGGAGGTGGAGCTTGCAGTTAGCCGAGATCACGCCAGCGCACTCCAGCCTGGGCAATAGAGCAAGACTCCATTCCAAAAAAAAAAAAAGAAAAGATATAGCATGCTAATATTAATTAGAGGAAAGCAAGAATAGCAATATTAATTTCAGATAAACTACACCTTAGAAAAAAGAAAATTATTACCAGAAACAAAGAAGGACATTATATATTAATAATAGGGTCAGTCCTCCAAGATATAGCAATCCTAACTATGTATCCACCAAACATCAGGGCTGCAAAATTCATTAAGCAAAAGCTGATGAAACTGAAAAGAGAAATAAGTAATCTACAATTACAATTGAAGATGTCAGCACCCTTCTCTCAACAATTGATAGAACAACTAGACAGAAAATCAGCAAAGACAAAGAACTCAACAATATCATCAAACAACAGGATCTAATCAACATTCACAGAACACTCCATACAAGTGCAGTAGAACACACATTTTTAAAAATTGCCCCCAGAATATAGACCAAGATATACCATATCCTGAGCCATAAAACAAGCTGAAACAAATTTAAAGTAATTGAAATCATAACACACTGTGTTCTTCAGCCACAGCGGGATTAAATTATACATCAGTAGCTTGAGACAATAGAAAACTCTTCAAACATTTAGAAATTAAATGACACACTTGTAAATAATCCATGGGTCAAAGAGGCTCATGGGAAATTAAAAAAATAATTGAACTGACTGAAAATATAATCAAATTTGTGGGACAGCTAAAGCAGGACTGGGAGGAAATTTTATAGCACCAAATGCATATATTAGAAAAACGGGAAAGTTTCAAATCAATAATGTAAGTTCCTACATCAAGACTCCAGAAAAAGAGGAGCAAAATAAACTCAAAGCCAGCAGAAGGAAGGAAATAAGAGCAGAAATCAGTGAAACCATAAGCAGAAAAACAATAATCAAAGGGCTGGTTCTTTGAAAAGAACAAAACTGACACCATCTAGCAAAGAACCTCTTGACAAAGAAAAGGAAAAGACACAAATTACTAATACAGTAGTGCCCCCTTATCTGTAGTTACTCTCAGTCAACCATGGTCTGAACATATTACATGGAAATTCCAGAAATAAACAATTCATAAGTTTTGAATTGTGCACCATTCTGAGTAGTGTGATGAAATCACACGTAATCCCACCCTGTTCCTCCTGGGACATGAATCATCCCTTTGTCCAACATTTGTGCTGTATTTATGCTGCCTGTTAGTCACTTAGTAGCCATCTCAGTTATCAGATCAACTGTCAATGTCACTGTGCTTGTGTTCAGGTAACCCTTATTTTACTTTTTTTTTTTTTTTTTTTTTTTTTTTTTTTTTTTTTGAGACAGAGTCTTGCTCTGTCACCCAGGCTGGAGTACAGTGGCACAATCTCAGCTCACTGCAGCCTCTGCCTCCTGGTTCAAGTGATTCTCCTCCCTCAGCCACCCAAGTAGCTGGGATTACAGGCGTGAGCCACCATGCCCAGCTAATTTTTGCATTTTTAGTAGAGACGGGGTTTCACCATGTTGGCCAGGCTGGTCTCGAACTCCTGACCTCAAGTAATCTACCAACCTCAGCCTCCCAAAGTGCTGGGATTACAGGGGTGAGCCACCACACCCAGCCTATTTTACTTCTTAATGGCCCCAAAGTACCTGAGTAGTGATGCAGGCAATTCAGATATGGCAAACAGAAGCTGTAAAGTGCCTCCTTTAAATGATGAGGTGAAAGTTCTCAAATTAAGGGGAAAAAAATGTATGCTGAGATTACTAAGATCTACAGTAAGAACAAACTCATCCATGAAACTTTGAAGAAAGAAAAATAAATTCTTGCTAGTTTTGCTGTTGCATCTCAAACTGCAAAAGTACCTGATGGTGCTTAGTTAAGATGGAAAAGGGATCCAAGGCAAGTATGTATAGGATTCCGTACTATCTAGTTTCAGGCAGCCACTAGGGGACTTAGAATGTATCCCCCACAGATAACAGGGGACTACTGTACCAGGAGTAAAACAGGATATCACTAACGACTACAGACATTGAAAAGATACGAAGAGAACACGACAAACAACTCCACACACATGAATTTGACAATTTAAATGAAATGGACTAATTCCTCAAAAAACACAAATTACCACAACTTGACATAAAATAGATAATTTGAATAGCCCTATAACTATTAAATAAATTGAATTTATAATTTTAAAACTCCCAAAAATGAAGTCTGCAGGCTCAAATGGTTACACTGGAGATGTCTACCAAACGCTTAAAGAATTAACACCAGTTCTGCACAATCTGTTCCAGAAAGTGGAAGAGGGAGCCTCCTGATTCATTTTACAAAGCCAGTTATCTCAGTTAGTTTGAGCCGCCATAACGAAATACCTTAGACTGAGTAATTCATAAACAACAGACATTTTCTTACCACTGAGTTAAAAATATATATATATATTTTTTCTACAGTTTCAGAGGCCAGAAGTCCAAGATCAAGGCAGATCCTGTGTCTGGTGAGGGCTGCTCTCTGCTTCCAAGGTGGAGCCTTCTTGCTGTGTCCTCACATGGCAGAAGAGGCAAATGCAGTGTCCTCATATGGCAGATGGGCAAAAAGCGGCCAGACTAGCTCCCTCCAGCCCTTTTATAAGGGCACTAATCCCATCCGTGAGGGTGGAACCTCATGGCCTAATCGCCTCCTACAGACCCCATCTGTTAGTTAACACTGTTGCATTAGGGATTATGTTTCAACATGAATTTTTCAGGGACACAAACATCCAAACCATGGCACCAGTATTACTCTGATACTAAAACCAAAGACAGTACCAAAAAAAGAAAATATAGGCCAATATCCCTCAGGAATATAGACACAAGAATCCTTAACAAAATAAGCAAATAGAGTTCAGCAATATATAAAAATAATTATACGTCATGACTAAGTAGGTTCATTCCAAGGATGCGAAGCTGTTCAATATTTGAAATTCAATCAGTGTAATTCACTATACTAAACAGCTAAAGCAGCAAAGACACATGATCATATTAATCAATGCAGAAAAAGGATTTGACAAATTTCTACACGCATTTACAGTAAAAACTCTCAGAAACTAGTAACAGAAGGGAATTTATCAGCATGACAAGTTGCATCTACAGAAACGCTTCTGCAAACATTATTTTTAACAGTGGAAAATTTAATGCTTTCCTCCTAAGACCAGTAACAAGGAAAGGATGTTCACTCTTCCCCACTCTTAGTCATCATAGTAATGGAAGATCTAGTTAGTGCAATAAGGCAAGAACAGGAAATAACATACAAACCAGAAAGAAAAATTAACGCTGTCCCTATTTGCAGATCATGAGGGAAAAAAATCCCAAGGAATCTATAAAAACTCCTAGAACTAATAAGGGATTCAGCAAGGTTGCAAAATACAAGACACACATGCAGAAATCAACTGTGTTTCTATGTATGAGCAATGAACATGCGCACATGAAACTAAAACTATAATACCATTTATAATCACTCACACACGAAAGCGTAGGTGGAAATCTAACAAAACATGCACAGGACGTAGATGCTAAAAGTTAATGCTGATGAAAGAAATCAAGGAAGATGTAGATAAATGGAGACATAGGATGTTCACGAACAGGAAGACTGCATAGCAAAGGTATTAATTCTCCTCCCAGAATTTAAGTACAGGTTTAATGCAATTCCTACCCAAATCCCAGCAAGACTCTTTGTAAGATAGAGATGAGATTCTCCTAAAATATGTATGGGAAGGCAAAGGAACTAGAATTGCTAAAACAATCTTGAAAAGGATTCATGGGAGGAATGAGTCTGCTTGATGTTAAGGCTAATATTATAGAGCTACGGTCATTAAGACAGCACAGTGTTAGGGGAGGGATGGACACATGGTCAATGGGACAGAACAGAGAACCCAGAAAGAGACCCACACAAGTATATCAGGTGATTTTTGACCAAAAAAAAAAAACTCAATGGAGGAAAGCTAGCCCTCCAACAAACAGTGCTGGAGTGTCGAGGCATCCACAGACCACAGACCAACACATGAACCCCAGCCCAAGCCTCACACCTTATACAAATAATTAGCTCAGCATGGATCACAGACTAAAATGTAAAATGTAAACCTATACAACTTTTAGCAGGGAAAAGCAAGAGATAATCCTCAGAATATAGGGCTAGATAAAGAGTTTCTTATTCCAAATATGCCACTATTATATGACCCAGCCATTGCATTCTTGGGCAGTTAGTTATTCTGGAGAAATGAAGACTCATGTATTTATACATCATTTGAAGTGAGTTTCACACAGAAGCAAAAGCCCTGACGCAAATATCATAGAGCTATGGTCATTAAGACAGCACAGTATTAGGGGAGGGATGGACGCATGCAACAATGGGACAGGATAGAGAACCCAGAAAGAGACCCACACAAATATACCAGGTGTAGAACAGGTTATTATCATCTGGGTGTAGAACAGGTTATTATCATCTGGGTGTAGAACAGGTTACCATCAACCATAGTTGTGAAATTTCACTTCATTTTCTGTCTAGGTCTTTATTTGGCTTCTTATGAAAGTGAGAGCCCAGAGAACCAAACAGAAAAAGAGAGATGGAAATCTCTAAGGTGAGTCTTTGTGCCGAGATGGGGCCTGGGGGCTGCTTGAGACCAGGACAGGGCCGAGGGGCTTCAGAGATTCCCGGGTCATCAGCCTCCTGGGAGCCTGAGCAGCCCACAGTGGGCGGGGGGGTGGGATCAAGCCATGGTCGTAGGATGAGGAGAGGAGGCTGAGCCTGTGGCCCCCCCCTCCACAGCTGGTGGCTGCCTCTGTGGGCAGTCAAGACGCATGTCCCAGGGACAGGGACTCCCAGTCTATATTTTTATGCCAGACAGTGGGACACACGCCCCACTTCCTTCTTGCTCAACGTGTTAACACGTCCGAGTGGCAGTCTGAAATGATCCGGAGCAGTGGACTTCGAGGACTGGCCACAGGGGTTTGCAGAACACGCCTTGGGGGCAGGAGGCCGGCTCTCCTCCGTGCACTGAGAAGATGCGCTGTGCTGTGCTGGAGAGCAGTCTAACCGGGGTGAGGAGCTCCAGGCTCTCACCGCTGCCCGACATGCTTAAATCTGCAGATCTTCTATTTTGGGGAAGACATGAAAGCGCTGAGCTGAGGGAGGAGGAAGAGATGGAGCCCGCAGAAGCCGTCCACAGCCCTGCCTCGGATGGCCCAGCGGGCAGAGGCGGGGGAGCGCCTCACTACTTTGCAAATGCCGACCCCGGGGCCTGCTGCCCCTCACAGTGGCCATACGGGCACAGGAGACCTTTTGTGGGACTTCAGCCCTGGCAGGACCCAGGGCCTCCAGACGTGTGGGTGGCACATGCCTTGGGGACATCCTGCCTTCAGGACCGTGGGGCCTGGTCAGTCTGTCCATCCTCGGCAAGGACACAACACTGCCCCATAGGGTGGGGCCACTGCAAGCTCGAGACCTTGCTTGGTGACATGTGCCACTTTGGCCACCACCCAGTCTGTCACCAGGTGGCTTGGGAACTTCTGGAACCACAGCAAGCACCGCGGTGCGAAGTGAGATGCCCGCACCAGCCCCGAGCCCGCCGGCGGCCACTGCCATTCCGCCCATGGTCCCTTACCCTGCCCTGCCAACGAGCTCGTCTCTGCAGCCCTAGGTACCCGCTTCCTGGATGCTGCTGGCCCCAGGAGACAGCTTTCTGGGAACGGCTGTGGAACGGGTCAGCAGGACAAACTGGACACCCGGAGTCACAGTGTGTACACGGCAGTCCCGCCACCCGGCCCCTTGTAAACTCTAGTCGCTGTAAACACACCCGTACACCCTGCCTATCCGTGTCCACCCCAAGTCTCTGACCCGCCGGCCTGAGATGACCTTTGGCCAGGATGCCTGGCAGGTTTTCAACTCAGCCCGGGCAATGTTGCAGCCACAGTTCCAGGCACGGGACCGGGAAACCGTTTCCCATCCAGGGATCCGCGTCGTGCTCACAGAGCCTGGTGCACGGTGGATGCTCAGCTAACCTTTGGTGAGGGATACCCAGAGCCTTGCCTGTGCCTGGTGCCCCTTGTCCAGAGCAGGGCATGAGGAAGCCAGTAAAACCCCCTAGGCCCACCAGCAGGCCCCTCCCACAGCCCCACCCAGTCTGTTTCCAGCCCCTCACAAACGGAGCCAGCAAGCAGTGGGCTGGGGAGCAGCTGAGACCCCACCTGACACGTGACAAGGTCATTTAGTCAGGAAGTCAGGGAGTGCAATTTGCACCCCCTTTCCTGGTCAGGGCCTGCTGGGGGGCAGATGGGTTGGGGAGGGAGCGCTGGGGTGCGCTGACTGACCCACCCTGGCCCACTCTAGGCCATGTCAGGCCCCTCAGCGGTGGGGTCCCACTCAGGATCAGACTTGGTGCCCTAGACTTGGTTCCAAGCTGGGGAACAGGCAGAGACAGGGCCACGAGCAGCCCCGATGCCTCAGCCAACTCAGGGACTCTGCCTGGTGAGCCAGGACCGCAGCAAGGCCCAGGAGGGCCCAGCAGAGGCCCAGGGCCTGCACATCAGGGCCAAGCAGAATCTGCCCTGCACCTCCCCAGCCCACCCCTTCCATCTGAGACCCCAGGGAGGGCAAGTAATGTGGAGAGGTGGGGGCAGGGCTCCCACAGGGTCTGGGCAGAGCCCTGGGGGCCAAACCCCAGGAGTTTGGGGGGGGTTCCAGGAGCTGGTTAGAGCCACCTTCTCACCCTCATCCCTACCTGACACCCTCAGTCCCTGGCACCCCTTGGGCAACATGGGAAAAGCCCACTCCAGAGGTCAGCGGGGGCCGTCCCTGCCTCCTGGCTGCACCAGTATGCTGTTCCCCACCTTGTCGATCTAGTCAGAGCTGCAGCCTCAGGTGCAGGGCCCATCTCCCAGAAGCCATTCCTGACAGCAGCCCCCCAGTGGCCCAGCGCAGGATGGGTATCAGGATGGCCAGGTGAAGCTGGGTGCCCCAAGGCTCACCCCAGCAGGGGAGGCTCTGGCGCAGGAGGGAAGGAGGCAGCCCACAGCCAGCCCCGTGGAGAAGGCAGGGCTGGGGGCTCAGGCTGAGGACATTTGTGCCTCAGGATCCTCCAAGGGGCCTTCAACCTGGCTCTGCACCCCTCTGAGCAGCTGCTGGGTGCCAGGCCCTGGTACGGCCAGAGGGCATGAGCTCCCTCAGAGGACCCGCCCAGACCCGGTGTTCCTTCTCCAGGTGCAGCCTCGGAGCCCAGGGAGGCCTTGCCCACAGCCACACAGTCTGCTCCTTGGCTTGTGGCCCTTCTCTGCAGAGGCGTCTTTGTTCTCCTGTAGTTCTGGCTCCAGTGTCATGGTCTGCCAGATGGGACGGCCCCCAGGGGCTCCACAGGGCAGGGCCTGTGCCTGTGGGGCAAGTGTCAGCAGCGCAGGTGGTGCCCAGGACTAATGCCTGTGAGCACAGCGTGGCACCAGGTGATGTGAACCCGTAACACCACTCAGTCAAATGCAGGCACGAGGCAGGCCCTGGCCATGGGCTCTCCTTCACCACCTAGGCTTCTCCAGGGAGGAAGCCGGGGTGGGATGGAGCCTGCAGACCGGAAGATTCTTCCCTGACTGGGGCTTGCCTCAGAGGCCCTGGGCCTGGCTGGGGTTCCAAATTGATTCATTCTCACATGGGGGACCCGTGGGTTCTCTGAAACCCCTGCCCCCCATCACTGCGTCACTGGGGACTGCCCTCCACCCCAGGCAGTTCCTTGGGAAATGGTGTCTTGGTTCTGGCTGCTGGAACAGAATACCAGAGGCTGGGTAATTTATACACAACGGGAATGCATTGCTTACAACTCTGGGGGTTGAGAAGTCCAAGATCAAGGCACCAGCAGATTCAGTGTCTGGCCCCTCACAGGTGGTGCCATCTGCGTGCCCTCACACGGAAGGGGTGTGCAGCTGCCTCCAGCCCCTTTTATGAGGGCACTAAGCCCATTCACAAGGCCAGCGCCCCCATGACTTAACCACTCCCCAAAAGACCCCACCTCTTAATACCCTCACACTGGGGGTTCCGTTTCAACATGGGAATTGGGGAGGTTACCAACATTAGACCACATCAGGCATCTCCATCGTGGCCAGCACCTCAGCCTGGGAACCCAGCCGCATCCAGCCCTCTGCAAAACCCATGCAGCCCCCCAGAGCAGAACCCCAGATAATCTCAAAGGTGTGAGTAGGGCTGTCCCAGGGACTGTCATGGTCCCCTTCCCTAACAACTCAGGGACAGATAAATGCTGACATGGCCCCTCATCCTTCAGATCCCTCAGGCAGGCATCAGACCTCAGGCCTCTGCGTCTCCCAACCCTGCAGGGTTCCTGAGTGGTTCTCCAGGAGGGGCAACCCCCTCAGCCCTTGGAAGTACCCTGTGCACCCACAGCACCCTCCAAGCAATGCCCTCCCCAGTTTCCAGCTCCCGATCACTGACTCACCCACCCATGGGTCAAGGAGGTGAGCAGCTGGGATCTCAGTCAAGAGCGCCAGTTGGGATATGTCTCAGCTGAAGGCTCATACTTCATACCTGGAAACTCAAATGCTTCCCCATGACACCGAGCCTCAGGCCAGCGCTTCACCTGCAACCTAACAAACCCCCAGGTAGGTCCTGTCATCATGCCCCTTGGCAAGTGGGGAACAGAGGCTCAGAAAGGCTAAGCAACTGCTCGTGGACAGCAGCATGGAGAGGCGGGGGCTTGCAGGGTCTATCGCCTCCATAGCTCTGCTTCTAACCATGGTGTGGAGCAGAGGGGCTTCTGCTGCCACCTGGGCTTCCCACAGTCACACTCACGGTGACATGCGTCTTTCCTCTGCTCCTGCCTGCTCCTCTTTTGCAGGTCCCTAAGCCCCCTGGTGTCCCCTGATGTTTCAGGAGGACCCTGCACTGTCCCATTCATGCTCAAGACAAAATATGCCACGGCCCAGCTCCCCCCCTGCACCCACCCTGGCCCTCCGCGGGCACTGCTGGGTGAAGCCATGCCTCATACCCAGCCATACAGAAAAGCAGGCCTCACTCCCTATCATGCCACCCTCCATCCCCAGGCACCCAGGCTGCGTGGCTCATGGCCTGCTGCACAGAGTCTTCAGTGAAAAGGGCCCCATTTTCACTCCCCAGGACTCAGGTTGGGGTCCTGGGGCCCCAGGCCAGGAGATGGATCCAGTAGGGAAATGTCAAAAGGCATGATGAGGGGCCCCTCAACCACAGCGGGGCCCTGGCCTGTGGCTGAGTGGGGTGCCTGACACCGTCTTCTTCAGCATCCCACCCTGCGCCTCCAGGTAGGACCGGAGAGATGGAAGGTTAAGTGGAATGAAGGGATCTAAGGCATGAGCTGTCCCCATTACAGCCCAACAGACCTTTACCCAGTGGGCAAGCTGAGAGCAGTTCAGCAAAGGAGGAGACAGAAATCCCACGTGTCAGGGCAGAGAGCAACGGCAGGAAAGAGCGGCAGAGGCCAGCAGTAAAGATCCCCACAGGACAGACCAAGGAGCCTGAAGTTTACCCCAAAGGCTCTAGGGGAGCCAGTGAAGAGTTTCGGGGGTGGCAGTAACATGGTCAGTTTTAGAAAGATCTCTGATCGCTTTTGACCCAACACTTCCACTTTTACAACCTAAGCTAAGCAAAAAAAATCTGAGATCAGCACATTATTTGCATAACAGAGACGTCACAAATGGCCTCCACAGTCCTGCTCCTGTGCCAGCACGTGGATTTGCTCCTCAGCCCAGCCCAGCCCCTGGAAAGCCCAGCCGAAGGCCCCTAACCAGCAGGAGCCTGAGCCCTTTTTTGCAGCCTCGGTGGGAGATGGATGTGCGCTCCTGGCCTTACACGGGATGGGCTGACACCAAAGGACTGGTGGGACAATAAGACTAGTGCCTCAACCGGGCACGGTGACCCACACCTGGAATCCCAGCACTTTGGGGGTGGATCACTTGAGGTCAGGAGTTCAAGACCAGCCTGGCCAACATAGTGAAAACATGGCGAAAACCCGTCTCTACTACAAAACACAAAAAATTAGCTGGGTGTGGTGGTGCATGCCTGTAATCACAGCTTATCAGAAGGCGGAGGTGGGAGAATCACTGGAACCCAGGAGGTGGAGATTGTAGTAAGCCAAGATTGTGCCACTGCACTCCAGCCTGGAGACAGAGCAAGACTCCATTTAAAAAAAAAAAAAAGGCAGGAAGGAAGACTAGTGCCTCATAAGGGGCAGACAGCTTCTCAATGAATTACTCGCTCCTATTGGTTTTGTGGACAGTTGCACCCCACTATTTAAATAATGATTTACCCTTCTGGATTAAAATATAAACAAAGGCCAGGCATGGTAGCTCACGCCTGTAATCCCAGCACTTTGGGAGGCTGAGGCGGGTGAATCACTTGAGCCCAGATGTTCGAGACCAACCTGGGCAACATAGTGAGACCCCCATCTCTACAAAAAATTCAAAAATTAGCCAGGCGTGGTGGTAGTGGTACATACCTGTGCTGCCAGCCACTCAGGAAGCTGAGGTAGAGGATCGCTTGAGCCCAGGAGGTCGAGGCTATGATTGCATCACTGCATTCCAGCCTGTGGAGCAGAGTAAGACCCTGGGAAGGAGGGAAGGAAGGAAGGAAGGAAGGAAGGAAGGAAGGAAGGAAAACATAAATGAAACACAGCAATTTAGAGCCCAGTTTGGTTTAAATCAAGAGCCGCTAGCACTCACGTAGACAACCTCTGCATCTAGAACATGTCTTTACAGTCGATCGTTTGATCTGACACATCGAGACCCTTCACAGGGAACCTGCCAGGAGGCTACTGAAGACCTGGATAAAGGGTCTATGCGGCAACACTCAGAGAGAAGGTAACTGAGCCCTGCAAATTCAAATGTTTAGAGGTTGAAGAAATAAGGAAAATCCATCAAGGGCATTGAGAAAAGAGTTTCTGGAAGTTAAGAAGGAAACCACGGAAGAGGCAGAAGCTGTTACAGAAAGACGCAAGAAGCAGCAGCCACCCAGCTGCGTCAAATGCTGCTGAGAAAGTCCAGTAAGAACCAGGAGCTGGCCCGTGGGTTGGGCAATGTGGACATCAATAGTGACCTCAAAAGGAATTTCAGTGAAATGTTGGGGATGAAAGTCGGCCTGAAGATGATTCCAAAGCAGATGGAAAGACCTACTATCCAGTGGGAAAATGGGTAAGAAACGGTTCACAGAAGAGGAAATGTACATAGCTCGAAGATGTACGAAGATGCTCACGGTGGCCGGGCGCTGTGGCTCACGCCTGTAATCCCAGCACTGTGGGAGGCCGAGGCGGGCGGATCACGAGGTCAGGAGATCGAGACCATCCTGGCTAAGACAGTGAAACCCCGTCTCTACTAAAAATACAAAAAAAAATCCGGGCGTTGTGGCGGGTGCCTGTAGTCCCAGCTACTCGGGAGGCTGAGGCAGGAGAATGGCGGGAACCCGGGAGGTGGGGCTTGGAGTGAGCCGAGATCACGCCACTGCACTCCAGCCTAGGCGGCAGAACGAGACTCCGTCTCAAAAAAACGAAACAAAACAAACAAAAAAAAGATGCTCATGGTGATAGAAACGTTCAAATTCTCTGAAAGAACACCACATTGATATGCCATTTTTACCTCTTAGATTGACAGAAAAATAGTAAGTTCTGAAGCAAAGCCGGGGAAACAAGCACTTGTGATTGCTGTTTGGAGTGTAAATCGAGGGTCTCCCATGGGGTGGATTTGGTGGTTGCCGCCGGGCGCGGTGGCTCACGCCTGTAATCCCAGCACTTTGGGAGGCCAAGGTGGGCGGATCACCTGAGGTTTGGAGTTCGAGACCAGCCTGGCCAACATGGTGAAACCCCATTTCTACTAAAAATACAAAACATTAGTCAGGCGTGGTGGCAGGAGCCTGTAATCCCAGCTATTCGGGAGGATAATCACTTGAACCCTGGGGGCAGAGGTTACAGTGAGCCGAGATCATGCCATTGCACTCCAGCCTGGGCAACAAGAGCTAAACTCCGTCTCAAAAAAAAAAAAAAAAAAAAAAAAAAAAAAAAAAAAAAAAAAAAAAAAACACCAAAATTACAAACATGTGGATGCTGTGACATGGGAATGTCTCTTCTACAAAGTGATCTTCCCTTTACCCTTACACACCTTCAAATGAAGTCTGCATACAGCTGTTCGTTGCAGCAGTGTTTGACAGCAAAAGATTGGAAACAACCCATGTCCATAAATAGGAAGCTGGGAAAATACATCCCTGTGTGCCTCCCCATTGAATACTCCACAGCTGTAATAAGGATGCTTCATGTACTGACCTGGAAAGGCACCCTCACCCCACAATGGACATACCAGCCCACCAGCGTGGTTCAGTGGTCCCACAAATCCTTGCCAACACCTAGTGTCAGTGTCAGGATTATGTTCCTGCAGCGAGATGTATGCCACCAAAATGAGGAAATAAACCAAGAAAGATGACGTGGGTCAGCAGTCACAAGACCCAACGCAGGGAGAGAACAGGAAGTCTTGGGAGACAGCCTCTGTTCAGCACCAGCAGATGAGAGCCAGTGGGAGGACAGGGCTCCAGAAGAAGCCCAAACAGAGAGAGAGCTGGCAGGCATGACTGTCCTGATTCTTACCACAGAGTGCCTCTGGGGAACAGAAAATATGAAAGGAAGGGGGAGTGGGAATGGTAGCTTCTGTTAAAAGCCTTTTTACACTAAATTATTTTTAAGTACTACTTTGATTTTTTTTTAATTGATTTTAAGCTGGGCATGGTGGCTCATGCCTGGAATTCCAGCACTTAGGGAGGCAGGAGGATAACTTGATGTCAGGCATTCAAGACCAGCCTGGGCAACATAGTGAGACCTTGTCTCTACAAACAATTTAAAACTTAGCCAGGAGTAGTGGCACACACCTGTAGTCCCAGCTACTTGGGAGGCCGAGGTGGGGGGATAGCTTGAGCCCAGGAGTTCAAGGCTGCAGTGAGCTATAATTGAACAACTGTGCTCCAGCCTGAGTGACAGAATGAGACCCTGTCTCCCATCCCCCCAGAAAAACACTTTACAACCAAAAGTTCAGTAAATCACTGTAGGGGGTAGGGTAGAGTTCCCAAATCTGAGAGGGCCTATAGCCTAGCAAGAGAGCTCTGCACCCAGAAAAACGAGCAGGAAAACGGGCAAGGGGAGGACACAGACAGCGAAAAGTGGGTCTCTCTCAAATGTGATGTTCCTCCAAAATAATAGTGTTTGGACGAAGGCAGGCAAGATGGCGCAGTTCCGGGTTCTTCACGGTCAGCTTTCCCCCGCCGGGAAAGACACAGGTAGACTGCGCAGGCGCAACCCGACCTCCGACGGAGAAAAACCGGAACCCACCTAGCCACGCCTACCGCCTGCCCCGACCTGCCTATGTCCCGCCCACTGCCCTCCCACTCCCAGGTCCAGTACATAAAAGCCGCTCCCAGTAGGCGCGCGGTGCGAACTTCCTTGGTCCCTGCTCGTGTGCGGACGTAGGAACCTCGCCCGAGAACTCCACTGGGTGACTCCCCCGGCCTCCTTTGCTGGAGGCCAACAGACTTCACCCCCACACCTTCTTCCCCTGAAGGTAGGTGACCAAAAATAAATTTGCAGTTTTGCTCCTACCCTTGCCTGCTCGCTGGTTCTTTTGTGCACGCTCTGGTGGCCTTAGAAAAACAAATCAAATAGCATTCCAGACACACACAGCTATCAGAGGAGGAAACGCCCTGGGGCCCAGGCCCAGGGAGGGAGAGCCGGGGAGCTCCTCAGTGCAGTGGGGATGAAGTGTATTTGCCCAGCATCAGGAGTAGAAATCTCAAAGGGCAGGCAGAGGAGAGGAGCCGAGGGAGCCCTATGGACCCCCTTCCCAGCAAAATGAGTGCAAGGGGTAAAATGATTTCTTTAAGTCTCCAGAAATTGCCTTTTTTTTTTTTTTTTTTTTTTTTTGAGACAGTCTCGCTGTGTTGCCCCAGGGTGGAGTGCAGTAGCGCTATCTTGGCTCACTGCAACCTCCACCTCCTGGGTTCCAGCAATAATTCTCCTGCCTCAGCCTCCTGAGTAGCTGGGATTACAGGCATGCGCCACCACGCCCGGCTATATTTTTTTTGTATTTTTAGTAGAGACGGGGTTTCACCATGTTGGTCAGGCTGATCTCAAACTCCTGACCTCATGATCTGCCTGCCTTGGCCTCCCAAATGCTGGGATTACAGGCATGAGCCACCACGCCTGGCCCGGAAATTGTCTTAAAAGCATAGACCGAATGAAGAAAAACTGATTCAGGAAAAACCTACTGAAGCTTGGTAAGAACAGTGAGCACTATGACATTTGAACTATTACCACTTCCTCACTCGTCACTCTCAGCTCAGAGTGACAAAAGCTCTGTGCTGGGCGGGAGCAGCCAACAACACAAAGCTCCCAGGCGAGGCCACCAGACCTCCACCGGACGGGCGGCTGCCAGCATCTGTGCCCGCACCGCCCAGCTCTGTGTCCGAAGCTAAATCCTGAGTGAGCACAGCAGAGAGGTCAGGGTTCTCCTCCAGCCAGCCCCTCCATTTCAGAGTGAAGACTCTGCTCTAGGCGCTTCTGCTCTAGGCGCTTCGGTCTGAGAACAGTCAGGCTGGCTCCAGCTCACTCAGGGTGGAAATTCCACGCTGGGAGAGGCAAGCCAGGAAGATCAGAGGCTACAGTCCCCACCCAATCCACTCATCAAGCAAGGGTGTCACTCTGAGAAAGTGGGCCGTTGTCTCTGCCACCCACAGTGAAGCAGTGACTGAGGAATTTTGCCCAGGAGAGGAGAGGCAAGGCATAGAGCAGACAGCTTCTAAGCTCTCCCCAAAGGAATTGCCTTTATTTGAACACAGTGTAGGTAAGTTCAAGGCCAAGGGCACTCAAAAAACAATAGACAGGCTAGATGCGGAGGCCCTTGCCTGTAATCTTAGCACTTTAGGAGGCCGAGGTGGGTAGATCATCTGAGCTCAGAAGTTTGAGGCCAGCCTGGCCAAAATGGTGAAACCCCATCTTTACCAAAACTATAAAAAATTAGCCTGGTATGGTGGCACATGACTGTAATCCCAGCTACTTGGGAGGCTGAGGCAGGAGAATTGTTTGAACCCAGGAGGTGGAGATTGCAGTGAGCCAAGATTGTGCCACTGCCCTCCAGCCTGGGCGACAGAGCTGGAGTGTCTAAAAATAAATCAAAAACAATAGAGAAAGTGCTGGTAAGCGATTAATAGATAACTAGCAGCTTCAACAGAGCAACCAGCTAAACCATAAGCCAGCCAATTTACCAGATAGAAGCATGGAGAAAAGCAGCTACAAAGAGCTCTCCTGGGGTCAGAATGAACCTCAAAGACTGGCCTGGAAAACAGCCCCTGCAGAGGCGCCTGCATTTAATTGAATCAAATTGTGGCAAAATGTACGTCCCGGGACACCCTCATAACAGTAGAACAATCATCCAGCAATCGGTGGCGCCTAACAGCTGGTTCGAGACCAACAAAGGCAGTTAACAGAATTATGAGGGGAAGGGACAGCCAAAGAGAGCCCTGCTAAAGCCACTGCCACCCCAGGATGACTGTGTGCACGCCCAAGCCTCCCTCTGAGGAGCGACAGCAGAGGCATCACCTTGCAAGTGAAACAGACCACATTAAAATAGCCCAGTTAAGGCTCATGCTTTTCCCTGACACGTGGCCTGCACCTGAGGCCTTTGCTCTGGATTTTTTGCCAATTGGCCAGTAAAACTTTATTTGCCAAAACAGGCAGCCAGCCTGTGGGCAATAGCTTCTGATTTAATTTTTTAAAACACTGCCTTGTGTATCCTGATTCCCTTCCACGCCTTGGCATCCCTGGGAAGTTGTTTACTTAAGAGATCACAAGGGTACGGGGGCGGTGGCTCACACCTGTAATCCCAGCACTTTGGGAGGCCGAGGCAGGGGTATCATTTGCGGTCAGAAGTTCGAGACCAGCCTGGCCAACACGGTGCAACCCCGTTTCTACTAAAAATACAAAAATTAGCCGGGCGTGGTGGTGCGCGCCTGTAATCCCAGCTATTCTGGAGGCTGAGGCAGGAGAATGGCTTGAACCCGGGAGGCGGAGGTTGCGGTGGGCCGAGATGGCGCCACTGCACTCCGGATACAGCGAGACTCCGTCTCAAAAAAAAAAAAAAAAAAAAAAAAAAAGGGCCGAGGCTCCAGCCGGCCCGCGCCGAACCCCGAACCGCCAGGGGGCGCCATCGCTCACGGCCCACCCAGCCCGGCGTGAGTCCGCGGCACCGGGGTCCCTGAAGCCGCGCTGGGCGTCCCGCTGGCTGGGCCTCCGACTGGACCCTCATCTTCCTCTGGCGGCAGCCCCCTCCCCACGCCTGCGCCCATCCACTGCCCACCAACCTGTGTCCATTTCTCCCCCGAGACGCCCTGGGATCTGTTCCCCCTCTCCTCACGGAGCCCTCCCCAGGTCTGGCCTCCTCTGCTCCCACCGCCCGAGGTTTTCCTCACGTTGTGATTTGAGGGCGGGCCTCGCAGCGTGAAAGCCCGACCTGAAATCAAAGCTGACGATAGTTCCTGCGCGCAGCAGCCCTTCCCGCCGCCGGCTGAGCTTCCCGAGAGCCTGTGGCGAGCTGCGGGGAGCGCCCTGCGGGGACGTGGCTGGGGACGCACCTCTCTCACCTCCCGCGCCGAAAGCCAGAGGAGCAGAAAACGCAGCCATCAAGGTCAATGATATTTGAATGCCATGTTTTTGAAAGGTAAAGTTAATGAAAACGTCCATGAACAAAATAACAACGTTTTAAATAAAGACAGGATTCGATTTTTTTTTTTTTTTTTTTTGACGGAGTCCCCCCCCTGTCGCCCAGGCTGGAGTGCAGTGGCGCGATCTCAGCTCAGCGCAACCTCCGCCTCCCGGGTTCACGCCATTCTCCCGCCTCAGCCTCCCGGGTAGCTGGAACTACAGGCGCCGCCACCGCGTTCGGCTGCTTTTTTGTATCTTTAGCCACCACGCCCGGCCGGTTTGGGTTTTTCTTTTGGCCTCAGGCTCCAGTCCTCTGACTGACCTTGTCTTTGACTTTTTAAAATGTATTAAAATATTATTTATGCTGAAGACTGAGATTTTGGGGACCGTTCTCCAATTTTGCACCTGAGGCAGCTACCTCACTCCCTTCATGCTAGTCCCAGCCCCAGCAGAGACAGTCAATAAACAAGTAATAGGTGGACATGGTGGTTCACGCCTGTAATCCCAGCACTTTGGGAAGCCAAGGTGGGTGGATCACCTGAGGTCAGGAGTTCAAGACCAGCCTGGGCAATATGGTGAAACCCCGTCTCTACTAAAAATACAAAAATTAGCCGAGCGTGGTGGCACACGCCTGTAATCTCAGCTACTTGGGAGGCTGAGGCAGGAAAATCACCTGAACCCAGGAGGCGGAGGTTGCAGTGAGCCGAGATCGTGCCATTGCACCCCCAGTCTGGGCAACAAGAGTGAAACTCCCCCTCAAAAAAAAAAAAAAAAAAAAAATCAGGCCGGGTGTGGTGGCTCATGCCTGTAATTCCAGCACTTTGGGAAGCTGAGGCAGGAGGATCACTTGAGGTCAGGAGTTTAACGCCAGCCTGGCCAACATGGTGAAATCCCATCTCTACAAAAAATATAAAAATTAGCTGGGTGTGGTGGCAGGTGCCTGTAATCCCAGCTACTTGGGAGGCTGAGGCAGGAGAATCACTTGAACCTGTCGGAGTTTGCAGTGAGCTGAGAGATAGGGCCCTGCACTCCAGTCTGGCGACAGAGCAAGACTCTGTCTCAAAAAAAAAAAAAAGTAATAATTTCAGAAGGTGATAAGATCTAGAGAGAATTAAACAAGACCATGTGACCCAGCAATTCCACTCTCCTGGGTATTCCATTCTAAAAGAAATGACAACACACAGTCGCACAAAAACTTGCAGACAAATGTAATTAGCAACACTGTTCACAATAGCCAAGGAGAGGGAAAGAAACAAAATGTACTTCAATGGATGAATGGGTAAACAAAATGTGGCTGCGATCTCATCAAATATACATTTGATCTTCATCCGGGCTTCCTGGCCTGAAACTGCTAGAATCCGTGGAATCTCCACAGTGGCGTCTTTCTTATGCTGAAGAGGTGGGTGAAGGCGGGCAGCCCCCAGGTAGCTCCAGGGTGGGGCTGGTCACCAGAAAGACCCAGGCAGGACTAGAGGCCTGGGGCTTCCAGCCTCACCCCCAGCCTCCAGGGAGGGAGAGGGGCTGAAGGTTAAGGTGTTCACCCATGGCCAGTGATTTAACCAGCCATGCCCATGTCATGAAGCCTCTGTATAACCTCCAGGATAGCTGAACACATGGAGGTTCCTGGAGGGCGGCGTGCCCAGGGAGGGCATAGAACCTTCACGCCCCTTTCCCCATGCCTTGCCCATGCATCTCTTCATCTATATCCTTTGCAATACCCTTTATAATAAACCAGCAAACGTAAGTGTGTCCCTGAGTTCTGTGAGCCGCTGTAGCCAATTAATTGAACTCAAGGAGGGTGTCATAGGAACCCCAACTTAAAGCCGGTCCATCAGAAGTTCCTGAGGCCCAGGCTTGGGAGTGGCATCAGAAGTGGGGGCAGTCTTGGGGACTGAGCCCCACCCTGTGGGCTCTGACACTATCTCCAGGTAGATAGTGTCAGAATTGCATTGAAGGGCACCAGCTGGACCTGACTGCCTTCTTGCTGGTGTGGGGAAAACCCCCACACATGTTGTCACAGAAGGTGCCTGTAATCCCAGGCACCCGTGGGGAAAACCCCCCTCCTGTGTTGATTTGTGTGACAGCCAAGGGAACACAGTTGAGTTCTTCCGCATTCAGTAGCATACTCATACGACGGAATATTATTCAGTATTAAAAGGAATGAAGTTCTGATACATGCTCCAACATGGATGAACCTATAAGCTCTGTGCTGAGGGAAAAAAGCCAGACACAGAAGTTTACACACTGTATGATTCCGTTTATAGGAAATATCTAGAACAGGTAACTCCACAGAGACAATGATTGCCAGGGATTGGGGTAGTGGGGTGGTGATGAGTGACTGCTAATGGTATGAGGCTCCTTTCTGGAGGGGGGACATGTAATGGAATTCAACAGTGGTGATGGTTGTACAACCTCATGAACATAGTCAAAACCACTGATTGTACACTTTAAGACGATACATTTTACGTTATGTGAATGATATATCCATTTAAAGAACAAGGGGCTGGGCCTGGTGGCTCACACCTGTAATCCCAGCACTTCCGGAGGCTGAGGTGGGAAGGTTGCTTGAGCCCAGGAGGTCAAGGCTGCAGTGGCTATGATTGCACTCCTGCACTCTGGCATGGGTAACAGAGTGAGACCCTGTCTCTAAATAAATCAATTCATTTAATTTAAGAATAAAGAAAGGGAAGCAGAGTGATAAATAAGCACGGGGAGGTGAGGTATTAGGGAGACCAGGACAGCCTCTCTGAAGTAGAAACACTTGATGGGACCTCAGTGACAAGAAGGAGTCAGCTGGGGATTAAGCTGGGGGAGAACATTCTGTGCAAAGCACCACATACGCAAAGGCCCTGAGGTAGAAACAACCTCCTGGAGTCATTCATTCACTCTGCACATCCTTCTTCAAGCCTAGTTGGAGCTAGGCACTGGTCCCTGGGGATGTAGCAGAGAGCAAAATGTCCTAGAATATAATGTAGGTGTCTGAAAGCAGCTAAGGACTACAGAGGAGAGTGAACTAGGGAGGGGAGAGAGTGTGGAGTGGGAGGGGCCATGTTATATAAGGGGCCAGGGAAAGCCTAACTAAGAAAGTGACATTTGAGCAAAGGGCAAGTGGGATGATGGGGAACGACCGCAGAGAGGAGGAGAGACCCACATAGACAGGACCTGAGGCCATGGCATGACCGGGGAACTGGACTGCGAGGATAGGGGCAGCCTCAGGAGGAGGCTGCCAGCAAACAAGGGACCTGGCTGGGTTCCTTTTCAAAGATCAAGATCACTCTGGAGGCTGTGGGCTCCATGCCCCCGACCCCCATGTTAGGAGAGCTGGATAGCAAACTTTATGTAGCAGATGGGGCTATTCTTTAAAGAAACCGTGCATCACAAAGTTCCAGATATGACACTGGTTGTGGCTGATCAGCTCTGGATGTCCAGGTGCCCCAGGGTCCTTTAGTGGAGCCTGTCCAGAGTTCCGTCACTGCAGCACTTTGGCAGAGACAAGGTCCAGGCCCCACCCCTAGGACTCAGGCTCAGGGATCCAGTGGGCCCAGCAGCCACTTTGGTAACATGTGTCCCCTGGTAACGCTGACCCAGGTGGTCCGCAGCCCTCACACTGCGAGAATGGCGGCCCCGGCTTTGCAGAGCACAGCGTTAAAGCCACTGACCAAGCAAAGGCACAAAGTGGTGGACCCAGATTCCACCCCGGGAGCCCCTTTAACCTGGCCTGCATGGTAGCTTCAATTTAGTGAATTGCCAGCAAACATTTCGAATTGGGAGCTGGGATATCACAGTCCGGATTTCTGGCTTCTCTTGAAAAAGCACCATCTGCTGGCTCTGGCCATGCCTCCTAACAGCAGCGAGACACTATCCCTGGGGACTTCTCATGCACTTACGCGTCCCACCTGGGCTGTGCCCTGTTGGTATCTTCATTTGTTCAGGCTGCTATAACTGAATACCATAAATGACAGAGCTTTATTGCTTACGCTTCTGGAAGCTGGGGAGGTCAAGGCGCCAGCTAAGTCAGTATCTGGTGAGGGTCCCAGCCCGGTTCATAGAAGGCACCTTCACGTGGCTGAAGGGGTGAGGAGCTCTCTGGGCAGGGAGGGAAGAAACAGGGGGCCACTGGGGAACCCAGACAGGAGCAGAGGGAAGCAGAGAAAGCAAGGACTTGGCTCCTGGGAGTTCCTCTAGGCCCCAAATGAGAGTCACTTCTTCCAGTGACTGCTCTATCCAGCCCGGCTCTACCTGGGGACGCTAACTCAAGGCCTTTAGCAAACATGTCTTCCGCCTCTTGGCCTGGGCAGGTGTCAGGGAGGATTGCCAAGGAAGTAACATCTGTGCTGCGCCTTGGCCTGAGTAGAAGGTAAGAAGGAAGAGAGCAGGACTGTAGGGCTTTTGCAGGTGCAGGGTGGCCGGCGCACAGCGGGAGTCACCTGACCTGTCTCTCCATCTCTCCCAGGGGCTGTTAGGGGAAGGCTGCCTGCCACAGAAGTGAGCTCTGCATGACTCCAGCGGAAAGGGAATTTCCTGGAAGGACACTGGGCACCTCACAAGGTCAAGAGAAAGGTGGGGAACCAGGCTCAGGCAGGAACCAAGGCCCAAGGACAGCCCAGGGCCTCCCAGGAAACAACCCACCTGGTGCAGAGCTCTGCACCACACACCCGCCACCCGTCCCGGGATGCTCTGTGGCTCCACTGCACCATGAGGAGCCTCCTGCCGAGCCCAGGCTTCGGGAGGGGAACCCCCAGGCTGCATGCCTGCTGATCGGCTCCCAGGGTGGCAGCATGTCAGGCTGTATCTTTGATTTCAGGGACCAGAGGCCAGGGTGTCTGTGTGGCCACTGGAAGGAAGAGGAGAATCCTCAGGCTGAGTGCCCCTCACCTTGCTCTGAGCTTAGGCTCAGAGAGGAGCCCTTCCTTCCCTCCCCTTTTTCTTCCCTCCTCTTCTCCCTCTCTCCTTCCCTTCTCCAAAATTAAATACTTTTCTCTAATCATATTAATAATATATTGTTACTGTCTGTACTAAAAATACAGAGAAAAAAAAAATTAGCTGGATGTGGTGGCGGGCACCTGTAGTCCCAGCTATTTGGGAGGCTGAGGCAGGAGAATGGCATGAACCCAGGAGGTGGAGCTTGCAGTGAGCCAAGATCGCGCCACTGCACTCCAGCCTGGGCGACAGAGTGAAACTCTGTCTCAAAAAAAAAAAAAAGGGCAGTTGGTACCATACATTTAAAGAACTAATACCAATCCTACTCAAACTATTCCAAAAAATAGAGGGAAAACTTCCAAACTCAGTTCTATGAGGCCAGTATTACCCTGATACTAAAACCAGACAAAGACACATCAAAAAAAGAAAACTACAGGCCGATACCCCTGATGAACATTGATGTGAAAATCCTCAACAAAATACTAGCAAACCAAATTCAGCAACACATTAAAAAGATTATTCAAGGACCGGGCATAGTGGCTCACACCTGTAATCCCAGCACTTTGGGAGGCTGAGGCAGGCAGATTGCTTGAGCCCAGGAGTTTGAGACCAGTCTGGGCAACATGGCAAAACCTCTGTCTCTACAAAAGTGTTTTCAATTAGCTGGGCAATAATCACGCTGCTGCACTCAAGCATAGGTGTCAGAGTGAGACCTTGTCTCAAAAATTAAAAAAAAAAAGATAATTCATCATGATCTTGTGGGATTCATCCTAGGGATGCAAGGATGGTTCAACATATGCAAATCAATCTATGTGATACATCCTGTTAACCAAATAAAGGACAACAACCGGCCAGGCGCGGTGGCTCAAGCCTGTAATCCCAGCACTTTGGGAGGCCCAGACGGGTGGATCACAAGGTCAGGAGATCGAGACCATCCTGGCTAACACAGTGAAACCTCGTCTCTACTAAAAGAATACAAAAAACTAGCCGGGTGAGGTAGTGGGCGCCTGTAGTCCCAGCTACTCGGGAGGCTGAGGCAGGAGAATGGCGTAAACCCGGGAGACGGAGCTTGCAGTGAGCTGAGATCCGGCCACTGCACTCCAGCCTGGGCAGCAGAGCGAGATTCCGTCTCAAAAAAAAAAAAAAA